>NC_044003.1:22170736-22471986 GCF_902150065.1 Myripristis murdjan
CTTTAAAAGGCTTGAACTAACAACAGGATATTTATCCCTCTTTAACAGATGAGAAATGACAGCAATATTAAAGTTTCTTGAGAACAAACTTCTGTCAATAATAAAAGTAATCTTATTCATTGATGTTTGAGGCCAAAATTCAAGATTAAGCTCTGGCAGTAAGCCATAAAGACTAGTTGATCCATCTTTTGTCATAAATTGCATTGCTTTTTCTCATCCAGACACACTTAAGGGGCCTCAAGAGTAGTAGCTGCATATCATGAGAACTTGGGGAGCTGTAGGAATCTCTAAATGTCGTTTGGCACCTCCTCATTATGAATAATATCAATATTTTATAAAATTATTTAACTGTGTTCATTTCTACAGCATCAGATGTTATATTTCTAACAGGAGTTCTGATTGCTAACATATTTGCAATTTGCTCATTCTCTCTAATTTTCTTGTGTTTATCCAAGCACAAGAAGGTGACTTAATGTTGAATTGACTAATTTTGAATAAAACGAATACTGAATAAAAACGCTCTTGGTTGTAACAGGTTGTTAAGGTCACGTAATAGACCTTCGCTTTTGTGAATGTGGCCTTGTGTGACAGCACTCTGAATGTCCTGTTCTAATATCCTTAACTCAATTTCCAAAGTTTCAGTTTGAGATAGTTTAGATGTATTGAGGAAGGAAGAAAAACATATTTATTTGCAATAAAACGCTTAACCACATCAGTGAAAATGCTGGGGCTCCCAAAAGAGGCACTTTGATATTTTCATCTCCTATTCATGTTTAAAACTAAGGAGAGCACGATCAAAGCGCACACTGACTGCATTGCGTTGACCTGCTCTCAATGCAATTGTACAGAAAGAGACACTGGAATCATGTCATCGGTTTTGCAAGATAATGTCTTCGAGGTAAAATATAATCTATTGTAGAGCCAGATTTATGTCTAGATGAGAAACAAGAACATTCCCTGGCTGATAGATTCATCACCTGCCAAATATCTACCACTCAATATTCACCAGCCAACTTTTGCAGCACACTAGAAGCTTGTTACTGATCAATATCCTGTCAATATTACGTAGCCAAATTACATTAAAATCATCCCTCATTAGAAGCTGATATACTTGCTACCTTGTTGATAGGTAACATGCAGACTAACTAAGTGCCAGTATGTTTTGTCATGATTTAATCATGACAAAAATACTCTGATTGGCTGAAGGAATCGCTGGCTTCAGCACATCAAAAAAAATGGCCATTGCTGACTTGGCAAAAGCAGGACATGCCGCCTCACTCATCCATCAGAGCGTGCAAGTGCTTCCTCTAAAAGTCCAGTTCTATTCCCATTTCCATCTTCGACGCCCACACGGAGAGGAGGAGATTTGTGTTGGAGGCAGTGAAAAAGTAAGGCAGTGGTTTGAGATTGAATGAGACGGGAGGAGGAGTATTGGCAGAGAAGTAAAGCAAAAGCGAGAAAAAGTTTGGGGAGAGAGAGCAGCCCACTGTGAAGGTGAGGGCAGGATCAGACAGTGGGAGTGCTGGGTTGGAGAGAGACAGCAGTAGTTACAGTGTGACAGTGCCCACTTAAGGCAGGCTGACAGGAGAAATCATCCACGCTGTCAGTCTAGAGGAGTCAGCTCAGGGTAGGGGGATGTAGGATACAGAAAAGGTGTGTGTGTGTGTCTGTGTGTGTGTGTGTTTGTGTATGTGGGTGGGTGCTTAGGGTTTCAGTATGTCTGTATGTGAGGGTTGTCTGCAGACAAGAAGAGGGAGAAAGATGGAGAAAAAAGATGTGTGTGTGTGTGTGTGTGTGTGTGTGTTGGAAGTGTGCTGAGTGTACAGTTGTGCGTGGAGTGCCTCTGAGTGTGGATGCCCTACCCTGCTGCCCTGGAGTACCCCCCTCTCTCTCTGTCTCTCTCAACTTTTGCTCGCTCTCTCTCTCTCACTTACTCTTTCAATTTTTTATTTCTATTTCTGTGTGCTCTTTTTTTTCCTCCGTCTTTTTGGTTCCTTTGTTTGAGAGAGGCGTTGTGCTTGCTACAGCTGATAGAAAGGACTGGGGGAAGAGGAGAGATGGATGGGGAAAGGGCAACAGAGCACTCAGACACTCAGACAGTTCTCTCTGTCTGGGAGCGCCCCGGTGGCTACCGCAGCAACGCAAGTTCGAATCCAAGCCCTTTGCTGGATGTGACCCTGCTCTCTCTCCCATGCCTTTCCTGTTTTTCTCTCTACTGCCTCTTTCAAATAAAGCAGAAATACCAAAAAAAGGATCGTTTTCTCTCATTCTCACTCTCTTCCTCTCTCTCTCTCTCTCTCTCTCTCTCTCACACACACACACATACACACACACACACACACACACAGAGAGAGAGAGAGAGAGACCCTGCTCATACCTAACACAGCTTCCCTCTTCTCTCTCCTTGTCTTTTCCAGATTTTTGTCTGGCAGCCAAGGAGAAGTCTGCTGCAAATGAATGACATGAGACATTATACAAGCTAACCCTGGACATGGCTGGAGAGGCATTCTAAAAAGACAGCTCTAATTCAATATTAAACTAATCCATCTGGCCCACGCTGCTGAATGCAGATGACTATCAGCACCAGAAACAACCTTGAGCCCAAAGACAGAGGAACATTGAGTCTCATTATCCAGTCTCAATCTCCCTCTCTCCATGTCGCTTTGGCTTTACTCTGACATGCTGACTGTGACAGGCCTCCTGATAGGCCCATTGATTTCTTTCTCCTCCTTCCATTGGCCAAGGGTGAGACAGTCAAAGTTGAAACAGGTTTAAAGTAGTTTGTCTTTAGAGAAACTCTGCTTCTCTTTGGTGTGATGGCTGCAGTCCTTGCTAAACATCTCCACAATGAAAACAAAATTACTAAGTGTTTTGCAACTACATAACCTTTCATCAAACAGCCCTGATTTGTGCATACGGACGGTGAACACTAAACTAAACTGCATGAAAATATTAATAAAACATTTTCCTCCACCATTCAAAATCATCATGTTTCAGAGGCTACATAGATCAATAGCATGCAGCCTGGAGTTGACGCAATGCAAATGGAATTGAGTTCAGTGTAGCTGCAGTATTGACTAGCAGGCAAATCCATGTCCTGACTCTCTGATAGAGTTATACACTGCAGCACAAGGCTTGTCGACTGGATGATTTCCTATAGAACCAAGAACTTCTGTTCAGCCTGCAGGGGGAAGAGAATAACAACCCTGGCACAACAACAAAAGGACTAAGCAAGGGTTTTGATTTTCCACGGTCTCATTCTCTCACTCTGTCAAATGGTTTGTTTTTTTGTTGGTTTTTTTTTCCCAAAGCCGTCTCGACTCTTCGTCTATTTCTTCCTTGTTCTTTGCTGCCTCTCTCCTACCAGACTGCTGTTCATCCATCAGCCATCTCTAGATCATGTTCCTCTTCCACTTAGCGTCCATCTTTTCCTCCCTCCCTCCCTCCCTTATCCTATCTCCATGTCCTTCTCTGTCCTCTCATTTCCTCCCCCCTCCCTCCTTCTCTTCTGTTCTCCCAGCTCCCACTCCATCCAACCCCTCTCCGTTCCTCCCTCTCCCTCCCTCTGTCCCTCCTCCTTTCTGTGTCTCTGTAATCGGAGCTGTGACTGAGCAGTGTTTACAGGGTCTTCCCAGGGGCCCGCCAGTGTGACACATTCACTTTACAACTACTCCCCTCGCTTCACCCTCCGCTCTTTCTACTTGCCTTGGTCAGATTACAGGAGAAGCGACAGAAACATCCCTCCGCCGCGCCTCAGCCCCTCTCCTCCTCTATCCATCCCTCGTCTTATCCCTGCCTCCCCTGCTGCGCTCCCCTGCGACAGGAGGCCGGTGGGAGGCTGTCTTATCTTTCTGCTTAAATGGAACATCATCATTCCTGGCATCTGGATCGAGTGGTGGGGCTTGGTCAGACCGAAACGCCATCCATTTAAGATGAATCTGACATATCATGAGGGTGCAAGTTGGAGAAGATAATTAATGGGAATGATGAGTGTGTGTGTATGGGGGGCTGTTTGTGAAAATTAAATACGTACATAATAATCAAAGACGCACAGATGTTTTGCTGCATTACTTCTTTTCTCAGGAGCCAAAAGCTTCCTCAGAATTTCCTCAGAGCTCCAAATACCAAAATCTGCTTCGTTACAGCTGAGTAGGATTTTTGACATGTCTATTTGTGTGAGCGTCAGATGAGCTGATTGGCACTGGGACTGACTGATTGCTCTTGAGGGAAGGTGGTAATTTTTCTGTCATATTGTGACTGATTATAGCCCTGAAATATGTCACCGTTCCAACTCCATCAGAAGTTTCTGACAGGGGCCTTTGAAGCATGCTCACACAGACAGACAGCTATCTAGCACCCCTTTCAATGGGAGGCGAGAAAACTACTGTTGCCTATGTTCAGCCTGTGCATGGTTGTGTTGCAGGAGGGTTGTCATGACATACTCTGGTACTGTAGATCAATACGGTGTTTGGAAAATGACATAGTTCCTCTTGTTATCATAATTTGTGTGCATGAAAATGTCACATCATTTCATTCAACGTGTGCTGCCGTGGTAATTGAAAATTAAATAGACCTCTGCAGAAAACATCTCACTTGCAGGATGAGCTAGCGAGACACAAATGACTGATTATGCAGATGATTTTGTCTATAGACCTCATTTAAGCGGATATTTATGGGAAATTCTTTCTTTCTTACACAGGAAAAAAAAAATTATATCTGAGGAGATCAAACTACCTCTACAGTTTTCACCTTGAGGCTGCCAGAATGGCATAACAGCAGACTTTTTATGGAGGAGCACTTTATAAGCCAATGTTCCACTGGGGACATGTAGCACGAAAACTGAGTCACATTCTTTGCTTGTGGGCACAATATTTAGCTAGTCATTTCTTCTGATGCCACACTAATAAATTCAGTTTATAGCAAGTGAAGCCCACATTGCAGGTGTATTAAATATAGATTTGGATTCTCTAGTTAACACAAGATTCTGCACTGTATCATTATGATCAGTAAGTCATAAAACATCTTTATTGCTGTTGTGATGCTCTATAGCATAATAATCTTATACTGCAGTACTTTTTAAGCTATTAGTTTTGACTCAAATGGGTCACATTGCTCTCTCTGATGGGTCCTCCCTGGATAAGAGTATGTTAATGACCATGGGTATTCACTCATCTTACAGCCCAGAGTGGAGAAACTAAAAAAGACCTCATCATCTGAATTTGAATAAGGATCAGCTAGGGGTCAGAGTGTACTGTAGCCATTATCATACCGCTCATTATCACCTCCTTGGTTCATTCAGTTCATTTGACGGCTACGGTCTCGATCATGTCCCTTAGCAAAAAGGGTCTGAAGAAGAAGTAGGGTAGCCTATATGGTAACTCATACAAATTAGGGATGGGGATGAGCAATGGATTAATTAAAACAACTACAATAAGTTTTAAACTGGTTATGAAACAGTCTGAACTCAATAATGATGCCTCCATATGACCGGTGTTGGGAGTAACGCGTTACAAAGCAAGTGTTACTGTAAGCGCATTACATTCGTCTGTAATGCAGTAATGTAACACGCTACTATTCCTAAAGTCAGTAATCACATTACTGTTACAACTCAAACAACTGTGCATTACTTTGATTGCATAAATTCATCAATTACCTGCATAATAGGCAGCTAGAAGAAAATAGTCTAATGTGTCCTCATGCATGCTTAGGCAACATTTGCGTGACCTCTTGTGAGTCGTCACCTCACTTTTGCCAGAGTTCGTGCAGGAAATACGACAAAATGGCAAAGTAGACTATAACTTTTGAGGGGTGGAGATGCACACTATGCTAAGAAGATGAGAAGAAGAACACTATGAGAAGAAGAAGAATGTGACGGTAAAGTTCAAAATGTGGCCAGGCAAGAAACAAGCTGTGAAAACAACATCAAATGGGCTGCTTTTCACTGGCCTTGCTGTCGGCTTTTTAGTATTCCTTTAATAAAGAGCATGAAAGAAATATCTCGAGTGTGTCCTTCATATTAGGATGGGGATTTGTGTCGATGCAAGGGCATATGTTCGGTTTTTACGTGCGGCAATTACGTGACAATGCATCTCAGGATTGCATAAATTATGCAGCGAGTCGTGTAATGAATTACTTTCCACAGGGAGTAACTAGCTTAAGTAATGTGTTACTTTCTTAAAAAGCGATGAGTAATGTGTAATACTTTTTTTTTAATAACAACCCAAACAATGTGTATGACTTACATAAACAAATGAGACCATCAGCAGGAAGATTGGCTATTTCTTTATAGTTATTCTAAATGCTTGTCACTGTGGAATTAGACAAAACAATTTACGATATGTAGCTTGATGCCTTGTCTTCCTTGACTTTGCTGTTGCCTCTCTCATTCAAGTTTGTCTCCCCTCCATCCTGACCGAGCTGTCATGCAGCTGGCTGGTCAGCTTATGCTGCACTAGCAGCATTAGCCAACCAGCCGACCAAATGAAAATTCCTTGTTGTTGCTTAAAATATGCATTTTGAAACAAACTATACTCAACTTGTAGTACTAATCATAATGTAGTAATTTTGCTTAGTCTGACATGGAATAGATGTAAATGTAGATTTACCCATTAAAGCACTGACATTTGAAACCATGGGGTGGCACTCTTGCCGTGCTGTAAGCGGCCTTTGCTTTCCTGTCATGGCGGTGCTAAACACAGCCTGCCAAGCATATTAGGTTGGCGCAAGGCTAGCTCAAACATTATCGATATTGCCTTGCATTTGCTACTGTGCACCCACGGAGATTATTTTCTCCACAGAAAACAGAGACTGAGCAGCTGACTCAGAGACACTTGGATCATAAAAGGAGACCGTGCACTCTGTCAGTTTACAATGGGAAAATTTGTAATGCTAAAGATGGCAGCATGTTGACGTAACACACTATCAGCCAGTCATGTGTTAATATTTTGCATAACTGCAACTTTGATAGTTACAACAGATTGTACAAACAGACAATAAGCCCAGGCAGGCATTGCGCTGGAAGCGGAAAGACAAAATTAGCAAGATCTGGTGTAAGAGTTGCCCAGAAACATACTGTAGATAGCTCAGCTACATGCATGCTTGCCATAACTGTGGGCAGTTACCATGGCAACAACAAAGGCCGCAAACCAGAATGTGGTATTCTTGTTGTTTCTTGGGGCAGTGGATAACTCGGTGAGTAAAAAATACTCTTCTTCTGTGGCCAGAGCCTTCTAAACTAATTTTGTGATTCCATGTTGTGTAAAATCAGTGTCCCTAAGTATAAAAAGGAAATGATAGCACATACACTATATTACCAAAAGTATTCGCTCACTCATTCAAATGATCAGAATCAGGTGTCCTAATCACTTGGCCTGGCCACAGGTGTATAAAATCAAGCACTCAGGCATGCAGACTGTGAAACAAGACATTTGTGAAAGAATGGGCCGCTCTCAGGAGCTCAGTGAATTCCAGCGTGGAACTGTCATAGGATGCCACCTGTGCAACAAATCCAGTCGTGAAATTTCCTCGCTCCTAAATATTCCACAGTCAACTGTCAGCTCTATTATAACAAAATGGAAGCGTTTGGGAACAACAGCAACTCAGCCACGAAGTGGTAGGCCACGTAAAGTGACGGAGAGGGGTCAGCGGATGCTGAAGCGCATAGTGCAAAGAGGTCGCCGACTTTCTGCACAGTCAATTGCTACAGAGCTACAAACTTCATGTGACCTTCAGATTAGCCCAAGTACAGTACGCAGAGAGCTTCATGGAATGGGTTTCCATGGCCGAGCAGCTGCAGCCAAGCCACACATCACCAAGTGCAATGCAAAGCGTCGGATGCAATGGTGTAAAGCACGCCGCCACTGGCCTCTAGAGCAGTGGAGACGCGTTCTCTGGAGTGATGAATCACGCTTTTCCATCTGGCAATCTGATGGACGAGTCTGGGTTTGGAGGTTGCCAGGAGAACGGTACATTTCAGACTGCATTGTGCCGACTGTGAAATTTGGTGGAGGAGGAATTATGGTGTGGGGTTGTTTTTCAGGAGCTGGGCTTGGCCCCTTAGTTCCAGTGAAAGGAACTTTGAATGCTTCAGGATACCAAAACATTTTGGACAATTCCATGCTCCCAACCTTGTGGGAACAGTTTGGAGCAGGCCCCTTCCTCTTCCAACATGACTGTGCACCAGTGCACAAAGCAAGGTCCATAAAGACATGGATGACAGAGTCTGGTGTGGATGAACTTGACTGGCCTGCACAGAGTCCTGACCTGAACCCGATAGAACACCTTTGGGATGAATTAGAGCGGAGACTGAGAGCCAGGCCTTCTCGACCAACATCAGTGTGTGACCTCACCAATGCGCTTTTGGAAGAATGGTCAAAAATTCCTATAAACACTCTCCTCAACCTTGTGGACAGTCTTCCCAGAAGAGTTGAAGCTGTAATAGCTGCAAAAGGTGGACCGACATCATATTGAACTCTATGGGTTAGGAATGGGATGGCACTTCAGTTCATAGTATGAGTAAAGGCAGGTGAGCGAATACTTTTGGTAATATAGTGTATGTCAGAATGTTATTATGATATTATTATTTTTAATGGGATCAGGAGTTATTGGTTGTGATGTTATTGCTCAGAGGCGTTTCAAAGATAGCGCCTCGAGTGCCTAGTATCCTTGTTAATGTTACAAACAGTTACAGACTGTTACCATGCTGACATGCTCATTTTTCTCAGCCAGAACATGTGAGATGGTAGGAATCATGTTTATGTTAATTATTTCTCTGTGTTTTGATCATGAAACAGAATGCATGTTTGCCCAGGCTGATGCCGACTGCATGAGACAGCACTACTTGTCTGGACAGGCTGCATTCATTTGACAGTATGTCCTGAGCGTTGTTTTTGATTGATTCATGTATTTGAATTCACAATGGTCCTCACCTGTCAATCAAATTAATGTGAATCTCAACCTGCTATGCCATTGCAGATATCTGACCAACACTGGATGTTGAGATCGCAGTCTCCTCATTATTTGTGTAATAAGCCGGCTAGCTATCGCCTATTTTTGTGAATTAGCCTACATATGTGTGTACATAACAGCTTTTTTATTTGAGTCTTTTTTTTTTTCTTTTTTTTGGGTTTGTCAGCTATTGTCACTATTACTATATATCAGACTGTTCATTGTAATTTTTAAATAAGCAAGTACCCTTTTGCTCATATGATAGAATACTCAACAACAGCAAAATTACTTGAAATATCTATCCTTAATGCTAATAATAATAATAATAATAATAATAATAGTGTGTACAAGGGGTACATAAAAGAATCAGGGTTCATTGGTAGGGAAGGTGCAGGAAAGGTGTGGCGGTTGTGGGTTGGATGCACTGTTGGTGGTAGTGAGGTTATCTTTGTTGAACACATTATATTAATATCTTCCTGTTGTTAACTGTAAACTTCTGAGTATGAGTGACAGCCTTCCCTAGACGCTAAGAGGCTTTCATAAATGTACTGTGAAGTTTGACACAGTAGAAGTCAGCGCTTCCAGTAGAGGAAGGAAAGTGTGTGTGAGGTTGCCTGGGTCAGATTCATCCTTGGTGTGTGATTCCTCTGCGTCTGTGCGTCTAACACCAATCCTTGTGGGGTATGGCATCAATACTTTCTTTTATGTCGGGAGACAGCGATCAATGGCTCTCTCTTTCCCCGAACGGAAGCACTCCATATTCTGCGGTTCATTTCACGGCTGGATATCCTACACACTGCTTAATGGATGTAAGTATGTGTGTGTGTGTGTGTGTGTGTGTGTGTGTGTGTGTGTGTGTGTGTGTGTGCGTGCGCGCATGAGTGTGCATGTGTGTGTGGGTATATATGCCTGAGTGTACAGGTGTAGCACTGTAATTTAAGGTAATTAATCAACATAAGTATCTCAAGTTTTTGACAGTCACATTGGTGTGTTCATAAATGCAAAGATAATGAGAACATTTCTGGATGTAATAAACATAATACAATGTAAACAGCGTTGCATTCATCTTTGAAACCTTTCTACCTTCAAGGAGCTTCAAGGTGAAGATAAAGAAAAACAAATGTAAACTGTCGGTTATATGACGAGTAAATACATGATTTATGTAAATCACAGGTAAATATTTCATTTATTTGCTTATTTGAACGGGCAAGTAATTGCATGCAGTTGTTTATAGGTGTAGTGCACTTACAAATATGTGGCTTTATTAAGACATTTTTTCAAAGATTAAAACTTGAAGGGAAAAGGAAAGTGGTGTCAGTGTCTCCAGGCCTCTGCAGGTGATTCCTTTTCAGCACTAATGAAGTGTCAGTCGGTGCTGTCCGTGGTGCTGAAACACAACACATATCATTAATCTTCAACAGTAGGCGTCTGACCCAAATCAAAATTGCATTTTCTTAGTGCAAGACCTCTGGTTCTTAAAAGGCTAATGCTTCTCCTATCATTTCAGAGATCAATCACAAGAAGATCCACAAACCATCTAGGATCCAAACTCAATTAATGAACCGCAGAGTGGTTTATAAACATGTACTGTGTCTCACAGGACCAGCATTTTCAAAATAACATTGTGTGCAGGCTACAAATCTGACTCTAGGTTACATGTGTACTTGCCTTCCTCTGCAGGGTCTTCAGAAAAATAACATTAGCCTCAGATGCCCTAGTGTCTCCTGAATAACTTTGTGAATAACTAGTTTTCATTAACTCTCACTGAGCTCTTTTGCTCATTTGTGCAAACATTTCTGAGTTTTTCAGACTAAAAAAGCGATGGATGAGTGATGGAGCAAGAAACAAGTAGTTCAAGTGAAAGAGAAAATGTCAAAGCCTTATTTGTGAAGAAAATACACCTCTCCACTGAAATGAAACACCTTTCACTGCACTAGACACACACGCAAATGTATGTGTGCACACATAGAAATGCATAGAGTCAGTTGGTGAAGCACACAACCTCTCTCTCTCTCTCTCTCTCTCTCTCTCTCTTTAACACAGACACAAATGCACACACACCAGATCTGAGCAACGCAGTGGTTTGGGCATGTAAATCACGGCCCTAACGGCCCGTGGAGCAGCTGAGGCGAGAAGACTCAGTCTCAACTCTATGAATAGCAAAGCAGATCCAGCTGGGACTGCCAGTCATAAACATAACAGATTAAAATCTTTTCTTTTACAGATTAAACATTATCTTGTGCACACACCAAATGAATGTGGTGCACTTCAGACAGTGTTCATTTAGGGAGGGCCCTGGGAGCCACGCAGTGATTGCTGAGTCTACTTAAACCTGCTGTTGAAAGCTCATTGAGGTAGAAGTTGCTAAGTAATGAAGTGTTCCTGGCTTAGTGTTCACACATATGCCTTGCAGTTATATTTCTGACTTTACTTTTTCAAATTAGCTCAAATTACAAAGGCATAAGCTTATAGGCACGCTATCCTAAAACAGCAGCTATTTTAAGTTTTAGTAGAAGTGGCTTACATATGGCCCTGGCACAGCCGAACTTGGATTTTTTGTCCGTTGTTCACTTCACGAAACAAAGTCGAAGCTGTTGGGTTCAAACCATTTGGGAAAAGGGTGGCTGCAATGGGCATTTACAAAAATATAAAGTGGGTGATTGGAGCGAACTGTCCAATCAGCCAAACCATATGACGAACGTAGTCTGAGAGCGCCACAGCTCAACAAACAGCAGCAATTGTGATGGGTGGATAAAGTGAACATGCACCATATATCAAGGCTGAGTCCTTATCGCAGTGGCTGGGGTTCAAATCCGGCCTGGACCCTTTGCTGCTTGTTATACCTTCTCCCAGAATCAGAATCAGAAATACTTTGTTGATTCCCGGGGGGAAATTAGGCACTTGGGAAATCCCCTCCCTTTCCTCTCTCTCTATATTCTGTCAGTATCAAAATAAAGCACAGATGCTTCATGAGAAAAATATATGTTGATAACTTGTTGATAGCTTTTTTCAGTAAAGTGCACTGTAGCTTCTCACATTATATTCACCTGAGTCATACTCATATTTCCTCAAAGGACACTTATTGGTCCAGCTGTTTTGCAGCTTCCAATAGCGCTCTGACTGGAGCTTGGCCAGATGGTCAAAAGAAAATTAATTTGTGAGAGCAGCCAGCTGTGCCAGCTTAGCTCACATAAACATGTAAGCAACTGCTAACATAACAGGTAATGTGTTAAAGTGCCATTCGGCAATATTTCATGCATTTTTACAGAAAAATGCCCCCTTTCAATGTCCAAATAAACTCCTCCTGTGCCCTCCTCTTCACCCCCTCACCGCTTCAGCTTCATTGAAATCATCTCTGAAACCGACCATTCTGCAAATAAACACATCCAAATTTCAGATCAGTTTATCAAGTGGCTCTGTCACGGCAATCAGCAGTGCAGCAACAGAAAAAAAAGTTCATTCAAATCAGCCTGAAGTTTCACCACATTTTTGAATTGGAGATCAGACACAAAATAACGCAAGTAATCCAACAGGAGCCTTGTGAGAGTGAAATGCATCCCTCATTTCCATCCAAAAAACGAAATTTACGCCTTAACTTCCTCTTTTGTAGAAGCGATCTACCGTGAAACCCGAAAGCAGGACTAACTCTGTTTACAAATGGCATCCTCTAGTGGTCAGAAATTGCTTTGTGCAGCTTTAATTTCATAAAATGGTTAATTTATTTGGTTTATAAAGTTTTTGAGAAGTTGCTTAAATGAACCACTCCTAACATAACATGAAGCAACTAAGACATGGCCCTGTGAAAGCAACTTGACAAGGATATTCCTCTGTAAATCTCAAAGGCTGTAAAAATATGTACTGTCTAGTTTTAGATTTAAACTTTGGGAAACAAATCTTATCCTCATGCTATGGGAAACAGTTTCACTGTAGTGCACTGCTGAGTCAGACAGTTTAATAATGCACCACCTCTGGTATAACAAATGGCAGAAGATAAATTGTTCCTCGACCTTTGCAGTAAAACTGGTTTGTAAGAGGCAGAGTGAGTGAGTGAAGCCACCGGTGGCTGATGGCAGACAGATCAGTAGTACTCACTAGACCAGACCTCCACAGCTGAGGGAGCACTCCAGCCCCGGCGCTGTCTGTCAGCCCTGTGATATACACTCAGAGAGAGAGAGGGGGTTGTGGGGATGGATGGGGATGGATGGGGGGGGGTTGGTGGGGTTGGATTTGATGGGTACATGCTGCTCAAACAATGTATGGCTGCTGGGCTTTTGTGTGAGAGAGAATGTTCACAGAGCCCATGACAGAACGCGTCGAGCCTTTGAGGTATTGACTTTTATTTGTGGCACGATGTCACATTTCCAAGCGTCACACCAGCAGTTCCTCGTATGCGCCTCAGGTTGCAGAGCCCACGTTTCTCTAAAATGCAAATGGACCTTTCTGCTCTCTTGTCCAATAAAGGGAGGAATCAGGATGGGGTAGAGGCATTGTTTGTTTGTCACCACACAATGACATTTCTTCTCATCTTTGGGCCTGCAGCGAGGTAGCAATTTAAATGTTAACATGGAACGGGTAACAATGGCAGGAAGGAAAACCAGACATGGCATCCCTCACAGAAAGACCTCGCCTTCCCTTTGAGTTTTATACAAGGCTTCTTTCCAAGTGGAAGGTTACTGCATGTGTTTTCGATGACAGCCTGGGAATAAACATAAGAAATAACCCTCTTTACATCACATTTTTACTCCAGTGTTAACAAACTGCTCATACATCTGGTGAACATAAACCTGATAGTAGCATTATGGTAGGTTTGCAGGCTCACTAATATGACAGATGGGCACATAATTCATGGGGAAAAGTGCAAAATCACAAAGAGTATAATTATTTCATGCCCTGTAGTTTAGTGGTAAGGAACTTTTGCTCTTGTAAATCATCAATGACAGCTTGGTTATACTAAAGTGGTTAGACTAAGGTACATTGTGGATTTTGTGACAGATGCCAGATTTATATTCTGGCATCTGATAAATATTCTTGCATTATTGCCGATACTTTTGCTACAAAATAGTGGAGAAAAACAGCTTATGACCGAGTGATTTCACTTTGAACAATATATAAATGAATGGTGGGTACAGCATGCAAATATATGGTTTCTTTTTCATTAATTAAAAATCTCACTATCGTATTATCAAGAAATCTCACTTTGGAAGTGTTTTCCTCAACACATCGGAATATGTCGCACCTTTGAGAGTTATCAGACAAATGGCAGGCTGCCTGACGTGCCACAGAACAAATTGCTTGCAATACATATGGAACTGCTGATGTCATCACTATATTAGGAGTGATTTTTTTAAAAGGTGTTTTGCCTGATAAAAGAAAAAATTGCTTGTCATATCAACCATAAAGAAAATAGCAAAACAGAAAATAAAAATAACCTACTACATGAAAGGCAGTGAGTCCAAGCAACAGTCCAAGAGTGTTTTTTAGTTATTATATCTCCATTATCCAACAGAGTTTGAAAATTGGTATTATAGCTAGAAAACGTTCAACTATAAACCAAATCTAAATAAACCTAAGTGTCTTTTATAACAGCTAAGGGCTGTATCAAAAAAACTTTAAAAAGTCACATCAGTCTGTCATCAGCATGTTATTTCAGGGAACCACAGCAAACCTTGCTCATTTTCACCTTCAACACATCTTGAAATAGATTTTTCCCATTCTGTTTTTTCTCATGTTTTCATCAGCAAGACTGTTTCATGTCTACACAGTGAATATTTTGTCGCTCCCCCATTTGCATTGCAAAGTGATTTAAAAGTATCTTGTCACAGATCTGTACATCTGCACTAAAGTGATAATCCAGTATGTGTCTTCTCACTGAGTTAAAAAAAAAAAAAAGTATTTAATCAAAAATTTTTCAGTCTCAGTTTCAGACAGTTTCAGTCTAACACCAAAGCTGTGCTCAGTGAATGGCACTGCGGTAGCCAAGCAAATTCCTATGCTACAATGCAGTCCAGATGGCCAATCAGAGATCCCATAATAAAGCATTAACTTTAATATCGCTAGCGCAAGCAGCTATGAGCTACTGCACTATAAGACACCAGTTGGTACATTTCCAGGGGTGAATAAAATGGAGTGCTGTCTCTGAGTGGTCCCACAGACCTTTGTTTTAATGGGATCCTGGGGGCCCTGCACGTCAACACCAGGGGGTTGTACAAGGAAATGCCTGCTTCTCTAGGAAATAATGAGGTCATTCGGTGTATAATGAGGCAACTGATGGGGGCCAGGTAGACACAGGGAATTTCAGGCTCTGCTCAACATCAATTTGTTGAAACATGTTTTGGATTGAATTTTTTTTCCCTCCTGTGTTTTCTCCTTCCTGCTCCGCTCCTCCTCCTACCTTCTAAACGTTGTAATTTTGTTGTGTCATCAGTATCAGCAGGGTGTGACAACCCGCTGCTTTTAATCATTCTCAATCAGGAGGGACTCTCTTGCTCGGTCTCTCTCTGTCTCTCTCTCTGTCTCCCTCTTACCCCTACCAACCACCCACCACCCCCAACCCCACCCCTTTCTCCCTGTTGGGCACAGACAAAATGGAGAAGAATGAAACATGCGCGTAACCTTTTCAAGGACAGCGGTGAGGATGGGCCGTCCGGCTAGAAAGCACTTTAGGAAAAGAAAACCACTGGTGCGGTTAATACAGAGAAGAAGAAGAAGGAGAAGAAGAAGAGAGGAAAATAGATGAGGGGGCCTGAAAGCCGACTATGATGACTTCTATATATAGCCACTGCAGTGCGTGGTTAAGGCCTGCACTGCTAAGATGGCATGCTCTTCCAGCTAAAGGGATTTCACAGAGAATATTGTGTGTGTGCCCGCGCACGCGTTTGCGTGTGTATATGCATGTGTTTATTAGGCCAGAGATTACACTGAGCACTGCTGCCGACAAGAGGAGAGGAAGAGAGGAGGAGAGAGGAGGAGGAGTAGAGAGCTTTATAGCTGCAGGAGCTGCGGCGTCCTTAATTACAAAGCAAACAACCACAGGCTTTCTCCCTTGCAGGATAACTGCTTATGTATTTCTCTGAAGGGCTATTATTACAAAACTTTTTACTCAGCAATTTCTCATAATTAAATGCTACAAAGACCCATTATTCTTGTTAGGATGGTATGGATTTTTTTTTTTTTTTTTTTTTTTTTGTGTATTATTCAGCAAAATGCATTTTCTATTCTTCCAGCACTGCACTGTCTTGAAGGAAATCTGGCAAACAATGTGTATCAGCATACTGTATATACTGAATACCACAAATTACCAAATTATATTAATACATACATACATACATACATAAATCTGCACTTAAAAGTTTTAACTACTTAAACTATTTCAAACTTGAAATTAAAAAACTGTAAGACAGTTTTGTTACAAATGTAACTTCACATTACCCAAATGACCTCCACAATCCCAAAATAACTTCAGCTACTGCTTGTCCGACACATTCTTACCTAAGTTGTGAGCGTATTAGACAACCTGCAAATGCTTTGGTCCCGTACAGCTACATTATTTTTCACAATTATAAGAAAATGACTGCTGTCAGTTACAAGTCAACTAAAGCTGAAAGATTTCTGCAGGAGACCAGTAATGCAGTGCATGCTGCAAGCATATGTTAACCAATGGGCATAAGATCAGTGTTAGGCAGTTCAAAACTCAGGCAGCTCAAATGCTTAAGTGCTGGGCAGCTCATATTCCCCTTGTCTCATTTTAATGAGAAAATGTCTCTATTAGGCCCCGCAGAGACTGGGAGTGGCGATGGAAGTAAATAAAAGACTCCTGATTGTGAAATAATGAGTACGCCCGTCGCTGCTTGGCAGCCGGCTGCTGCTGTCAGCAGGTTTAGAGTCATTGTGAAAGGCAACAGAGCGGGGGAATAATGGGAGCTATTAAAATTCACATAAAATCACCTATATCCACCTACCAAACACTTCACTTGATGCTGAGAGATTGGTGGATCGGAGTGACATCCTCTTGACACATTAGTTCATTACATGTAGAGATGATGTCTTTAGAGCATTAGCAGGGTAATGTTGTGCACTTTTGTTACACTTTAGAAAGGTGAAAGACAAGAAAGCAGCAGTGATCCCTAACTGAATATCCAGACTTGCAGTAAAATAAATTTAAAAAGTGAACATGTTTGAGTAAAAATGTGTGATTTCATTCCTACTTAGTCACTGAAACAAATTATTTCAAGTGAGAACACACTGAGAGAAAAAAAAAAAAAAAAAAAAAAAAAAAAAAAAAAACACGCACACACACATAAACCTCCACAACTAAGTAACATGCCAAAGTGAGAAGCTGTCAAGTTGGCAACAGTGTAGTTGAGGTTGTTGCAGTTGAAGCAGCTTCAGACAATTAAGTGTGGGCTGATGCTAGGTGAGGTACCACTCACTTCAGGCACTTTTTTATCACAGTGATTAGGGGTGCAAACGGGTTACCGAATCAGAGAGTACTCATTAAATGGATGGAAATGAGGGATATATTTAACTTGCATAAGGCTCTTGTTAGATTACTTGGATTATTTTGTCTCTGACATCCAATTCAAAAATGTGATGAAGCTGCAGACTTTCAGCTACAAGGTAAACAACTGATTTGAATGATTTTTTTTCTGTCACCGCAGTGCTGTTTGCAGCAACAGAGGCACTCGTGCAACTGAAATTTGGATACATTTATCTGCAGAATGTGCAGTTTCAGAGGTGCTTGAATGAAATTGAAGAGGCGAGGGGGTGAAGTGGAAGAGGGACAGCAGCCAGTTTTATATTGTAGGGGGTGAAGTGGTGGATCTGCATTCTGGGCCGGGATTTCACAACAAAGAGAGAAAAGTGGTGAAAGACAAAAAAATGGCTGGGCCAAGCAACTTGGTGTTGGTTTATATAATTAGAGGTACAAAAAGCTGCCATAAAGCACTTACTATTTTCAGGATTGTTAATAGGTTTTGAAATCACTTAGTGCAGGTTTAAAGGCAGAATGAGTGGGATTTGTCGGTTGCAGTTGCTAAACACAACATTCAAAGTTGGCCCTTCATCCATGGCTAAGTTAATTGCCGGCAGCGAGTTTTCATTTCCTAGGACGGTGACAGAAAACATTCCATCGCTGTAGCTTCCTTGGATGTCATGCTATCAATCTGGCACTGTGCGCTGTTATTGGCTGGCAAAAAAGTCCTGAGCTCAGCAAAACAAGAAAATGCAGGCATAGAGGCATGGGGTTTCTGCAGATGCACCCACCAGCACACACTTCTAATGGTGGTAAGTGATTGAGAGGGATTATTTTTGTCTATATATTGTTTTTTTTTGTTTTGTTTTGTTTTGTTTTTTTTAGGAAAGTCCTACTCATTCTGCCTTTAAGGTAGTTAGTAAGGGAGAGGAGAGGAGGAGGTGTGCTCCTCTCAGATGGAAATCTGAAAAATCTGACCCCCTCTCAACTCTTTACTCTTACCCAACACCCTCAAACACAAGTATAATTCACCATTTTCTCTTGACCTGAAACCTCAGTTGTTACTTGCTCTTTTGTCCATGTTGCAGAGGTTTTCTCCCCAGAAGGTATTGTAAGCAAATACTGCAATTCTGTCTATTCATTTTTTAATATTTCAGGTTTGCCAAATTCACATCACCAGCTGAGCAGTTGTCATTTGGCAATGCACAGAGCAAGAATAGCAGCGCTGCACTCACCAGCAAGAACCTCTCACCGTGAAAATGAAAGTGAAACTTAAAATTCTGCAATTTACTCCAAATCTCAAGTCAGATGTGTAAAAACTGTCCAGCACTAAGAGGAGAGTTATCAGGGGTGCTGTGCAGGGACTTGCATATTCCCTGTGTTCACCTGTTTCATTCCACTAGACACACCGCTCTCGGTTTAGGTAAGAAAAAGTAATTAATTCATAATCCACAAAAGGCTGTGACAGAGCCATGAAGCATAAACTGCCACATATAGTTGTACTTTTATAGCTAGAGGACATGAACCCTGATCCTCCAGCTGGAGGTTGGTCTCTCTGCTCACTATGGCACTTTGTCCTCCACTATGTAAGTGTGTGTATGCACCGATGCCTTTATGTATATGCACTGTATGTGTGTAT
Source organism: Myripristis murdjan (assembly GCF_902150065.1). NCBI lineage: Eukaryota > Metazoa > Chordata > Actinopteri > Holocentriformes > Holocentridae > Myripristis > Myripristis murdjan. Next base: position 22,189,792 of record NC_044003.1, read on the forward strand.
GTGTGTGTAGTCAAGGCTGTGCTGAAAGCAGAGTGGGCGCCAGACCAGACGTACAGTGAGCAGTTAATGAGAGAGTGGCATAGTTATTAGCTGATTGCTGTAAGTCAGTGATCTGTGTGAGAGAGGATTAGGTTCCACACTTCTCGCACAATCTCACAGGAGCCAGGAGCCCAGACTCAGGGAAGCTCATTAGATTTAAATATGGGTGTCTGGAGCAAGTAGTTGACAAGATGGATGTATACTCCCATTATGATAGTGGTGCGATTCAGATGGTCAAGCATGAATGTGTATGTGTGCAGGGGTATGCTAGCATTATGTGTATGTTAAAACTAAAAGTGTAGATGGATTTTCTTTATCACTGCTTTACATTTAAATTCAATTATCTGCTATAACAAGACTCTACTCATCGAGAGACAAACAAATTGTCAAGAGTCTAATTTGACTGTTGTCAGCAAAACCTACAAACAGTTTAATGTAACTCAATTTACTGCTGCTTCATTTCTTGGTATTTTCCAAATTTTTATATATACATAAACATTTTGAAAGCTAAACAGTTAATGTCCCACTGGTGTTACAATACATCGTATTTCAACCTTTGTGAAAACAAGTTACAGATGATATGTAAATGAGACACTTTTGTAGCATCTCCTGCAGCACTGTGCTCTGCTCTTGACACTGCAGTGTTGAAATGTTTATCTTAAGTCAGGAAATCATTTATTTGTTGATAATATCTTAAAATTGTCAAACTGATTGTACATGCTTTCTGAAACAAAAGAAAATACCTTTAAGACAGTGAGACTTGATTCAAGAAAATTCTTGGAACAAGCAGCATTGAAATGTGATTGTGATTTGCCACTTTTTTTCAGTGCAAATATGACAGTAGACTGAAAATAAGACAGAGGACTCAATACAGAAGACCTGGACTGGGATTGGGTGAGGTTAGTGAGGTGGAGGTGGCCGAGGTGGAGTGTTTGCAGGCATGTGCACTTATACACGGAGTGGAGTGGAATCCGTGTATCATTCGTTCTTTCTATTTTCAACTGCCAATCAAAAATTTTAAAAATGAAAAAGTGACTGGTTATTTTGTTATTTGTTTTTTAATCTAACACCAAAATCCAAAATATGCCTGGTTTTTCATAGTTCAATTTTAGGCTCAGATCAAAAATACGAAATGGAAAAACGGGAATCAGGACTGAATTTGATTTTATTATTTAATTGGTCCGGTTTACGTGACCCAGAAGTTTGGTAATGAGCGGTAGCTCACAGCAGATCACAGCAGGATTGGAGTGTTTTGTTTGTTTGTTTGTTTTTTGTTTGTTTTTTTTTTCAACAACTAACATATCTGAAGACAGCTGTTCTTGAATACAGCTGCTTCCCCGACCGAACACGGGTTCCTCATTTTAACCACTGAAGGCCAAAATTGATCCCCAAAACCAAACAAAGCCGAGCTGATTTCGCTATTTTCAGAGCCGTAAATCTCAGCAAATGGTGACCGTGGAGTGGCTGACATCGATCAACAAATAAGATGAAAGTCTGTTGTAGCGGCTGAAATTGTACCTCAGACAAGTGTGTCATATTTAGGAATCACTCTCCTGTGAATCTGTTGCTATTATCTGTGTGCCAGCAAACCCAGGTTCCTGTTTTCAACTTTTCTGTTAAGAAACCCCTTGTGTCATCATTGATACAGTGTCATTTTGATTATGCATGTCTAGCTTGATACAGTGGTGTAACAGCTAAACTGTAGGTGATGCAAAATAATAATATTCAGTGTTTGTGCAGGGCTGCTGCCAGTACAGCTCAGAGTAGAACAAAAGGTACATCATATGTACAATATTATCAGTGGGTATGCTCCTCAATAGTTGCGTTCACCAGTTTTATTTTTATATTGGTGCCGTGTTGTGGAACAACCTTCCACTACACATCCAGTCTTTCAATATACAAGGGGCCATAGACAGGTTAGGACTTTTTATGGAACAAGGTATCAAATTTATAATGAAATCTGTGGTAATATGTGTGGCAATATGTTTTTGGATACCAGGATTGTATTGTCTAGTTCTTATATTGAATATCTTGTGCTTCTTTATGTGTTTATTGTATTTAAATATTATTCACAGCATGTTGAAAAAAAATGTTATCATTTTAACATGGTATCCCTTGGATTTTTGTGAGATTTTTGATAAACAATCAAGCAATCAATCAGTTAACTCCCCAGTGCTGTGTTATGATCATCATCACATTTTAACAATCAAATTATTACGTATTGTACCTTTAACTGTGGAGTTACTCTTTAAAACCATCATGTGATGTGTTCCAATGTATCAGTGTTACCTTGCTAATATGAGTTAATTTGAACAGGTGCACTTCCATTATGCATGGCATCACATCACCAGCAGGGAGGAGGCTATAGCCCGCTGTATCTGACAGCGCACAGTTTCATTTTGAGCCATCCAAGACTATCAGTATAACTTCTTGAACATTTGGAGGACAATTAAGCTTCCATTTTGATTCTGTGATCCAAAATCAAATGATTCCCGGCCTTGTGGAGAACTCAGCAAGTGAATCAAACTTTAAATAGCATCCTGAATGACGTGCACATTTTGTCTTCAGTAAGGGCAAAATGAAAATTGGCCATACTGAATGCTTCAGGGATAGAAAAAAATGGCACTACTATAATAACACTACTATAGCACTACTATAGAAAAATAGAAAAATAGCACTACTATAATTTCATTTCATTTACATTTGCAGAAAGCACAACGAACCGCCTCATCCAACCATCTGCTCTGGCCAGCAATAAAGGTTTTCCAACTCATGAACCATGACGACTCAGTGCAGAGGTTGTTATTTATACATATTTATTAACACACTGCGCTCTTCTGTTGCATTTCATTCTCTTTCACTAAGGACTCGGGGCTATCAACATGCTTTGTTCTAGACGCATGGCTAATGGATAGAAGATGGGGAGTATGGAAGATTAGATGTGTACAGACGAGGTGTCTGTCCTCAAGCGTTAATAATAAAAAGCTCTTTAATTTGTGTGCAAGTGTGTGCGTGCTTCTGCATGCGGATACATCCATTTGTGCATATATACATGGGTTGTTGGATGTGAATTGAGCCTTGTTTTTTTTTTATATGTGTAGACGACGGCGAACATTTTCTGTATTTAGACATAGTGTATAGCATGAGACCTTTAAGAGGGGTGTGGTACATGCTGATGATAAGGAAGACGAGGGCATGGGCATTTGCCGATGGAGGATTGTGGTACTGCTGCCAGAGTGCAGTCCAATAGATAAAACATTGCCTCATCTCTCTCTCTCTCTCTCTCTCTCTCTCTCTCTCTCTCTCTCTCTCTCTCCCTCTCTCTTTCGCTCTCGCTCTCGCTCTATTGAAACCAATGACCCATGAATAAAGGCAGAGCCAGCCACCACATTCCTTGGCCGGCCCTGCGCTGCACTAAGCTCTTCCATGTGTAAAGTGTCTTTTATTCCCCCGCCCCACCACACCTCTCTTCTCCCCTCCTCATCTGTGTGAGCCAATCAAGTCTGGGCAGGATAATGAATTACGTAATGACAACTTCTGTATAATCGTCTCCTCATCTGCTTCCATGCCCTCAGCGAAGGGGACAATTAGACAACAGAGAGAACAAATGAGAGATGGAGAAGGGAGTGAGAGAGACAAATGGGTAGCAAGAGGCAGCAAGAGAAGGGTAGGGAGGGCAAAAGAGGAAATGGCAGAGGCACAAGAGAAAATGAGATAAACAGACATTTGACATTTTAAATGTCTTCACTGAGTCACTTGAGGTTCACATGACACAATACAGCATCTCTCTTAAAATTGTTTGAGTATTTAAAGTGCATCCAAGTCCAACATGGAGTCTTATTACTCCTCATCAGAAGTAGTTTGGTTACATTATTACCTCACATTATTTCATTACATTACATTATTACTTTCTGTACATAGTAACTCATTCATTCATATTACTTTAATATTATTTCTACCACTGTTAAGTTACATTTACGAGTACATTCAGGAACTAAGACAGCAGTGCCATATTTATTCCACCAAACTTGCTTCAGTTCACCCTCTAGTGACACTTAACAAGACCGGCATGACTGAATTGAGGTATGTCACTTGTTTTTTCATGATGCAAAGCAGACTGCTAATGACTATTACAACAGAGTTCTCCACATATCTAGCATAGCCAGTATGTGCTAATGATGAGCTCAACATCAGCCAAGCCTGATATATTAAACCTTTGCCAAAAACTGCGGGAAAACAAGCCAACACACTCACTCCTGCGACAAACTCTTGTTAATGGCCTTAAACCACTTTAAATGTTGTTAGGGTCACGTGACTCCAGGGGTGAAAGGCAGTCATCACAACAGGGAGGAGCACTAACAAGCCAGTGACCTGGATAACATCCCCACACAGGTTAAATATCTGGGCCTCCCCACGAGTCTGTCAGCACTGAAGACGCTTCTTGGATGAAACGTCAAGCATTTTTGAGAATCTACAAACAAGTCCAGCTGCCCTCGATTCAGCTCTGTGTGGATAACTATGACCTGGAGGACTATGAACCTCCACAGACACCAAGTAGTCTCGTTGGTGTAGTGCAGACTAACAAGTTGTTTGATACAGTCTTTGTTTCTTTTCATTTGGCTCAGCTGGCTTTCATACAGTTCACATAAGCCTAAATAAATCTTGTAGCAGCTACTGTTCCTGGGGTTCCCATGCTTGCTTATTATTGATCATGGAAAAAAAAGTGTGTGAGAAAAAAAGGTCCTTTTCATAATGCAAGAACATCCTGAACCTTGGACTTTAATGTTTATGACAGTCATCCTCCTTTTGTCAGTGCATCAAAGGAAGATTAACAAATCATGCCGTGAGAAACTGATACGACTTTGATCAGAGAGCATGGTGGTCTGTCCCACCGCCATCACATCGCAGACTGCTGGGGATACTAGAGCTGTCTCATGATTTCTAACTGCATTACCAGGGAGGCCAACCAGGTATCGCAGGTTAGAAGCCCCTTTCTCAACCCCACAGTTGACAGCATTACCTTTCTCCCTTCAAATGAGCCGTTTCAGAAAAACTGAAAACTTGAAACTAATCTATGACAGCCTCTTTCAGGCAGAATCTCCAGTGTCTCAATTATCACTCCAGCTCTAATATCTGGTGCACACCAGAGTTTGATCAGGTAGTTCTCACCTACAAAAATGAACAGCGCCTCCTCCTCTTTCAACACTATTCCTTACATCTGAAGTGCAATAATTAAATAATCTTACCTGAGCTACTGAGAATTTTCATTAGGAAACTATTGTTTGACCGGATGGAAGAGAAGGACAATTTTAAATATTTAACAAATTACAATATTCTAACTTTGACACATTTTACAATAAAATAAAAAGTCACCACAAACAGTAGACTTATTTGTACTTTTACATTCTCCATCATCATGAATAGGCTGATGATGTTACATTGAATAGTCAATCTTGAACCCAAGTGCAGACTCAACACACATAGGCAGCATTAATAGAAAAACTGGAGTTTAATTACCAACCAGGCAAAAAACAGAAAAGTAAAAATTTCAAACAACAAACAACGAAATAGGCCAAAACTAGAGGCTGTAGATTAAGCTGGCTGGGCTGGCAAGGCTAGGCAAGGTCCAGGCATGCAGAACTGCGAACAGAGAGCACACAGGTTACGGCAAGGATCTGACAAGAAATGAGGAGCAGAGCTGAGCTTACATAGAGGCTACAATAATTACTAAACAGTTCCAGCTGGTGTGGCTCTAGACAAACTGGTCCTCACACACCAGTTCCTAACAAACCAATTAGGGAGAAGTGGAGGACATGGGGGCAGATGTAACAGATAAGCTCTATGATGACAACCAAAACACCCAAGGTAATAAACATCCAAAAACAATTAACAGTTCAATAACTTACATAGGGGAAAAGTACATAGAAAAAGGCAATAATACTTCAAAATATCAAACATGCATCTTATATATAAGCATTTTATCAGATTCACCATGCCATATACCAGAATCTACATCACCTACGTTCAGAAAAAAATAACTGTATTACATAAGAAGCAACCTTCAGTTCTTGTATAGAAATTGTGTCTTAGACACTCCTCTATAAGAAATTAAGTAACTGAAATAACAATAGGAATTTCAGTTGACTTCAAAAATCTGTATGTTTTTTTTTAATTATTATTTTTATTTTATTTTTTCATGCTTTGCCAACTTGTTGGGCCACATAACTTGAACTGAAACTGAAAATTATGATAGAAAGATAAACGAAAAGAGAAAGTTGGAAAATAAATAGAGAAGGGGTGAAAGTGGGAGGGAGATGGACTGGGAACTTGAGAGAGAAAGCATTGTCAGGTGTAAAGACACAGGCGTAGGCTTGAAGAAAAGGAGAGACATGGAAGGCAGAGAGAAAGACAGATAAGTGGAGGCCAAGACACAGAAAAAGTTGCATTTGAGGCTTCAGTCCACAGTCGGTGAAGTGTGTATGTGTTCGATACAAGCTGTGTAGATCCCAGCAGATGCTCAGCAGGAAAGAAAACCTTGACATTGATCGCATGACTAAGCTCGTGTAAAGGTGTCTGAGATAATGACTCTGCTTGACTGACTCTGATAGTGAATGCAAAAGAATAGATTCAGAATTATAATTAGCACTTTGATGTAAAGTTTCATATGGTGTGAAATAGGTTTTTTCAGGTGTTATTTCTCTTTGCAGTCACCGCAGTTTTCTCAAGCACTGTGACAGCTGAGGCAGTGTAAACCAGTCGGCGGTCTCACAGTTGTGCAAAATCAGCAAGGGATGGCATAATACACTCAAATCTATTTCCACCCCCTTCAGTGAATTTGCCAGTTAGTAAGGTGCGTATGATATAGACCTCAGATGCAGGCCAATTTCCTTTTCATAAGGAAAAAAGGCACCTCACTATCAAACACAAACATCTCTCTGAGCCTGACAGAACAGATTGCAGTGACACACTGGTTTGACACATGCGAGGGTATCCTCCACTCCTCAGGAGTTTGGCAGAACATACAGACACACACAGACAGCACTCATAAAACTTCTGTTTACTGACAAACCCGACACCCCATAGGAGAGGACACAGACAAACTGACATATACCTTTACTGTATACATCCATATTTTTTTTTTATTTTCTGATGCAATAAACCTCATATAGAACACACTGCCAGACAGCAGAAACAACATAATACTACTGACACCTGTGGCCTTTTTGCCTTTGTGTAAGTCAATTAGATCAGCCACACACGCACACGCACACGCACACATCATTCTGCTTAGGTCATCAAATGTAGTGTCAAGTTTGCAATTGGAGCAAGAATACCCTCTACCTGTCACCCTGGCAGCTGCGCAGGATGATAGTATTCACACAATCAGCAGAGGCTCATGGGAAATAAGCTCCGAAGAATGAGCTCTCCTGAGAAACAGAAAGACAGAGAGGGAAAGAGAGTGGGAGGTACAGAGAAAAAGGTGAAGAGACAGAAAGGCAGATAGAGAGAGAGAGAAAATCACAGAGTAAACTTTAGTTTGTGTAACTGGCGCCCAGCATAACTGGAACGCAGTGCCACTTTAGATATAGCTGAGCAGCAAGCAGCCAAAAAAATACCTGCATGAATAACATGAATTATTTGACCCCCTGAAGACTGAAATAATAACAATGCATTTTAGTTGTAATGCACCTTCCATTAAAGCAAGTCTCATGTAGCAGGTGAACCAGAACAGGAATGAAAATAAAATGCAGGGCAGAGAAATGGCAGGTTATTTACTAATGAAAATGCCTTTGTTTCGGCCTGTTTGTTAAAGGAGCCCATAGTCTGTGGAGCCCCCGGGTGATTGTGGAGTTTGTTCCAGCAGCAGGGGGGTTGCCACTGCAGACAGCGCAGTCCCCTGTGGTGCAGACTTAGGTCCTGGGGGCTTGGAGGTGCAGGTTGTTGCTTGACGTGAGGATGCGAATGGAGGTCTAAGTTCTTTGGGGTATAGGGTGGGAAATCAAGAGAGAGTTTTTGAATTCAATCCTGGAGGAGACTCCCACCGCCACCCTCATTGCCCACCCCTTTCAAGGTTCATGATGTAACGCTCCTACTTTCCCTCTTGGCTCACATTTCTCTCCCTCTTACCAATTTCTCTCATCCAGTCTGTCTGCCTCTCTCAAACATTGGGCCTCTGTGGTAATACAATGAATGAGTGAGCCTGACTGTGTGGGTTGAGTCTAGTGCGCGGCTCGTTCCCCCTTTACATCGCTCCACATTAGCCTCATTGCATCTCCCCTCTCTCCCCATCCCCTCCGGGCATCAAATTAGCCTTTCCCCCAGAGCTGTGCGAAACATGACAACACGATTCACCCCTTCACCCGCCTAAACCCATCTCTCTGTCATATTCCTCACTCCCATAATAAGCTCTATGTGTCCCTGCATCACCTTTCACGATCCCTCCCCTCTCCCCACAGCAGCTACCTCCATCTCTGGCCATCTACACATGCCATATTTAGCATAAGCTGTGGCAAAGCCAATGAATATGCTCTGTTGGAAGATGGCGTCGTAATGTGTTAGCGGGTGAGGATTCACACTGGGGCCTGGGGTGTGTGTTCTCGCAACTGTACACTTCAGACTGGCCAGATGCTCCGCAGGGGGATGAAGAGGCAAGCTTAGCGGTTTCACAGCGTTGCAGTTACTTTACGCCTCACAACGGGAGGATGAAGAGGGGGGAGGAGACTGAGGAGCTGGCAGCACATTTGGCTTTGAAGAAATGGAAAACACAGCAATGCCAGAAGATTTCAGATCAGCAGGGCTCACAGCGCACTCAAATGAATACGTGTATCAGGACAATATGCCGTGATGTAACCTTATTTCTTTTTGTATGTCTTGCTTGTTCGCCATGCATCCCAGCCCCTCAGTTGGTAATGTATCTCGTTTGTACCAGAAAATTTAAGAAACAGGTTTGATTTATCAAATGTTGAGGCCTTCTCTAACAAGTGCAGAACTGCCCTTGAAGGAGTATGGGATCATGGATTTCAGTGATTGACTGTCAATGAAATGCATGAAGGCTCTGTCAGGCAGCACAGACAGCACAGTCAATAGCAGTGAAAATATTATTGCCCCAGGCTTGCTTTTCCTAGCCCCACAGCACACCCAGATTATCACGGCCCAACAAAAAGATAAAGATAATCTCTACCCCGTGAATACTGGGGAGGTATATTGAAGCCAAAAACAACCAATTCCAGACAGTTAATTAGGGTTTGGTTGACTGACTGCAGAGGGTGTGGATGAGCAATGTGCTGCTCACCGATAAAGACAATTGGCTCTATTTAATGTTGTTTTCTCGGCCTGCTGAAAAAAGTTATCATTCTCAGGCTCAACTCAGCCAGTGATTGGCGATCACCTGATTGTTTTGTTAATCCGATTACTCACCAAACTGTCTCAGCTTGGATACAGGACATTACAGAAAAGACATGCATATTATCTTGCTGGGCTACTGGATATTATACATGAATGTTGTTGCTGAAAACATCCCAAACACATTCTGTGGGTAAAGAGAGAGCTTTCATCAAAAAACAAATTCAAAATAAGACAAATGTCAGTAAATACAGGGCACAGGTTAGGTGATTGATTGATTGAGTTTTTTTGATTGAGTGATGACACACTAATCTCTTCAACAACTTCAGCTGCTCCTTGGTATTTTGATCGATTCAACTTTTGGCCTTTTTAGATTGTTTAAGTAACCGGAGACATGCATGAAGTTCAGGGACTGCCTTTCGTTTCCTTCTCCTCTCTGTGAGGAACCAACCATGAAGGGTAGGAAGAACCCAATAAAAAAATCTTGGTTTTAATAATTTTGTCTTCTTGCTCAATATTTTTCCCCACTGCTTTGTTGTACACTATTTTGCACTTTTTAAAATACACTTTTTCTTGTCTAAGATGAGCTCCCACCAAATAGCATGAAACTGCAATTAAAAGCCGAGTCAATCAAAACAGTCATGATGTATCAGGCTATTTAACCTGTATTAACCCCCTTGCTTTTTGGCAGATCATATCAGTATCTGACACTTTTCATATAAAAGCATTTTCCTCCCAGTGAGCAGGGGCTAGCTTGTAGGTACAAATCAGCATCTTCCAGCCACTACTGCTGCAGTAGACACTGTGAAGAGCCCGCTTCACCGTCGTGTTCTGCTTGCTTCTCCAGGACAGCCGCAGCACTCCGGCTGAGTTCCCGGTATGTTATTCGTTAAATAGTGTACACAAGGCAGCGTTTTCTGTATTCGTTTAGCAGTAATGCACCACCACAGCAAGGAAACTGCTACCACTGCAAGAGGAAATATGAAATTAAAATAAAGACTTAATGTAGTCTCACTATTTTCTAAAGCTGAAATAAGTGTAGTCCACATGTTCAAGAAAGCATTAATATATTAATTATAATATGATTAAAAACTTTTTATTTTATTTATTTATTTTTTTTTTTTTTTTTTTTACAGTAGAACCTCAACTTGAAACATACAATATGTTAGACCCAAACTGTGATATGGGACAAAACTAGAATTAATGCCCAAAGCATCACAGCACTGTAAACAAATGTGTTTATATAAATGCTGATAAGGGCATGCACCTATGTGTTTGTCCAACTTAAAGTTTGCATTGTTTTGCCCTTTATTTTTCCATTTAGTGCCAGCTGCTTTGTGCTGTAGTCCTCTGATAGTGCATATTTATAGAAATGTCGTCAAGTTTACTGGGACTGTGCCGTTGCCAGTGGCAAGCACTTTGGGAACCTGTGACATTGACTTCACGCTATAGCTGAAAAGGACCATTTGTATATGGGTAGTAGTCAAGAATGGATAATCAGCACCACACCTACCTCTCCTACCTCTTTTTTTCCACTGCACTTTGTTATTTGATCAAAACGGAGTCACAGGACTATAATTCTAACCCCAACAAGCTCAGTGCCTGAAAACTAAAATACCCTTCAATCACATTCAAATGCCAAAGTAAAGTAAACTCACACCACTATGAAATCTGGACAAAAATTCAAAATTATTCCAATAGGCACAGTAATTTAGGATTGTATTTGAGCTCTCACTTTTCTGTAGCAAAATACATTGGTCTTCAGCAGGAAAAAAGGTGAATTTGATGTATTGTTTCTGTTTAGCTAAGCACCAGCATAAGGCTCAGAACAAACTACTGTAAAGCACAGTGAGCTTCACTATAAATCAACTATGTACTTGACATTTAAATCCCCCCACAGTTTAGAGGGGGTCTGCGGGTTTTTGTCATTGCCTCCAGTTGTGAGTGATGTTTCTATTGACTCTCCATTCATACTGCGACTGGCCCTCTGAGCACTAATCAATAGACGCTAATGCCTCTATTATAATCCATGCTCTCAAATTAAGGTCGCATTGATCAACAGGCCTTGGGTTTCTACAGTGGAGTTATGTGAGCGAGTGAAGGAAAATTTCTGCTTAAAGCAAACAAAAAACTCAGTCAGTAAGAGCATGGGTGACATGGGATGTGGAAGGAAAAGAAAAGTGGCTTTTTTCAAATCTAATCTTTAATTTGTTGCAGTTCCCGGAGGTTTTTAACTATGCATTGTTGCTACCAGTTGAAAGGGGTGGGAAAATGCATCATGTGTGTCGATCAAAGGTGTGCTGGATTTTAAATACCACTGAGGTTTGGGGCGCTCAGTGAGGAAATTGCACAAGTTGTTTTTCAAACACAACAATATTACATCAGTAAACCTGTGCCTGTTAAAGCACAGAGATGCATCTAGTTTTCCTATGTGTTCAGCATGACAAAAGATTGATGAATCAGGATTACTGCAATGCATGGAGGTGCAAGTTGCTCTCTGTGTGTCTCTGCCCTTCCTAGTATTTTGGGATTTAATTGCTGCACCATTTATCAGAGATCATTAGCACTGTTATAAATGAGGAAAGATTGATCTTTCCCAAAACATAGGTAAGTTTTTGTGATCCAGTTGTTTTGATGCACTATCACTTCATCAGAGAGCCATCTTGACACTGTTCTGGAAATTGACTGCATATACAATGTGGTATCCACTGATATCCAACTATCCAATGTATGCCAATTGACACATCTACTAATAAATATATTCATCAATTGAGATATCCACCAGCTGAGACTGAGATACAGTACCTAACACCAACCTTAGCTGACAACAAGATCCCTGTTATGAAAGTAAAACTGTTGTTTTACTTGATGTCGATTTCAAGAGAAAAACCCTTCCTAACTAGTGCCATTGTAGAGCATCAAGCAATGGAGTCATTCTTACAGTACGTTCCCAGGGTCCTATGTTCCCCAGATTTATATGGCACATAATGGGAACATGACAGAGGGCCCTATGTTTCCAGGGTCCTATGTTCCCAGGGTCTTATGTTCCCAGGGTCCTATGTTCCTCATTTATATATAGCACATAATGGGAACCTGAAAAGATGTTTCCAAGCTCTGTATCCAGGTGGTAAGGTAAAGGGTTGGGGTTAATGTGTGTTTACAGAATACTGAAGTGGGGAACACAGGACCCTGGGAACATAGATACCTTCCCTCAAGCAGGAGCCAGTGGGCAATATTGTTTTCAATGCCCTCAATAGAGGGGTCTTAGAATCTAATCTCTTTGACAGTGTAATAAGCCATACGTCTTGATATTCTACATTAGTACCACAGCCCAATTAGATAAATCTATTGTCCTGTTCTCCTTTCTTATAATCATGCTCTGTCAACCAGCCAGCCATGCTTTGCCATCTCTTTCTTGTTCTCTTTCTCTCTCACCCACTCTTTCCATCACTTTTACTGGTTCCTGTGCCTCCAGGCTGAGTTTAGAGAGGAAGTCTGTAATTTAGACAGCCACCCAGCTTCCTCTCCATTTCCAAGTCAAACACTGGGAAAATGAGATGAAAACCTGAGGGAGTAGTCCGAAATACATAGGGGAAAATGCTGATTACACAACTATGAAAAATGTATTTGTTCAAATAGGAGACACTTGCAAACATAAAAATCACTACATCTGATACTAAAGCAGAAACCAAACTCAAAGACAACCTAAAGCTGAACGGGGGTAAACAGACTTTTTACCGTTATAGCCAGCAGGTCAACGTTGCAACAAGTTGGTTGTACATTATTTGCCTTAGCACTTAGGAAAGAAAGCAATATTTTGACATAAAAATATTGTTTTTAAAATTATTTTAGTTAATAATGTCAGTTGAATAATTTCAAAATAGGCCAGTCGCCTCAACTGCATTTGTTGCTAGAAGCACAAGCCTAATAGTTTGAGCTAAAATATGTCAGTGTTACCTCATGTTCAAATCTACGGTAGTAATATTACCAACATTAAAGTACAGTGTAAAATTTCTGTACTTTACTGTATAGTGTGTTTTCATGCACTGCATTGCCTTCTGAGCTGAATGTTAGGCTTTTGTGTCATTGTTGTCTAGCCTCATTAACATTAGCCCTGAGCCCTCAGGTAGTCCAAAGTCATATCTGGCATTCAGGCTGGTGACCTCTGCTAAAGCTTCTGTGCGGCTCCATAGAAAAATCAATATACAAACATTTGCCTCACGAATGAGACAAGTCGAAAAAACTATGCTGAATTTCACCAAACCAGGTATTCGTAATCCTTCACTTGTATAATTTCACCCCACTGACATGTGCTACATGCCATGTCAAGGGGATGACGTGCAGCAACATTCATGGCCACATTCAAGCTCTTATGGATTATCAGAATCACAACCAGAAATACTTGATTGATCCCTGAGGAAAAATTCAGTCAGTTGGAGTTCAGCTCAGATTCTCAAGAAAAGAATGACATTATAATAAATAGAACACAGTATGAAATTAAAAAAAAAGTGCTTTACAAATTTAAAAGTATGTGCATTATGAATAAGTTGTATCAAAAGTGTGTGAGTTATGTGCATGAAGTCTCAATATTTGCATTAATCCTACAAAATATTACAACAAATACAGAAATATGAAAATTGAAGCAACAGCTAAGCCAGGCCATGAGGAAGTGCTTTAAAAGTTTTCTTAAAATTGATTCTAATACTCACAGGATACCTATGAAGGAAAACAAGGAAGGTGAGGAATACGTTCATGTTTAAAAGCGTAGCAGCTGCATTGAACTCAGTGAAAACAACGTGTTTTTGAGCTGAATTCAGAGCATATTGCATTATAATAATATAACCAAAAAGAAATAAAACCATGGATACTGTAGGAATATACGCAGAAAACTGGGTGGCCTATCATAGAATTTACATGTTATTGCAGTCATTTCCAGACTGTTGAGTTTTCTTAATTGCCCTTTGCAAGAGCAATTAAGATATTGCAATTTCAACTTGACACTCTCTGTTTTTATTTCTCTCTCTCTCCCCTCCCTCTCTCTCTCTCTGTCCGTCTCCCTTTTTCAGTTTCTTCTGCAGTGACGTTAATTGCAGTGAGGGGCAAGTGATGGCACTCATTGCCTCAGTATTACATGGGACCCATTCAGCAAACGCTGAACTTGATGAGATGTCCACATCACACTGCGCCGTGATTTATCATTTGTTTCTGCCATGGCGCTTAGGCCGCTAACCCTTATTCTGTGCCATTTACAGTCTTGACATATGTGTCATGCACAGAGAAGAGACTGTGTCATTTCTATTGATGTAGGCACAGTGAGCATGGAATGACATCAAACGATGAAAGGATCCAAGCACAAAGAAAGCTTATATAACTGAGAGCGGGGCTATGTTTGAATGGTATGTAGCACAGAAATACCCAAGTGTCTCTATCCTGCTGTGGCACATAGGGGGTATGCCAGGAGTATGGGGAGTGACAATATGCACACTCCACGGGACTTTTTTCAAATTTAAGATAATACATATTATTATCGAATGGACTGCGTGTGGACGTGGATGTGCAGGCAGTAGGTATGTGTGTACAGTTCAGCTGGACAGATCTTTACTCCTCATGTAAAGGTTCTAGGGAAAGGTTCTTCTGATACAACATGCCAGCTTGCACTAACTTGGGGTTTGATTCATTATTTAAAGGATGATTCTGTTTTTTTTTATCCATGGCTCTATTTATCTACATTTTGGAATCCAAATGACCGGTAGAGACAAAAAAAAAAGCCACAACTTTAGCCACAACTTCAATGTGTCTTTATCCAACAAAAGTAGTCTATGAAAGCTGCACCAAGTGCTGTGTGTCATTTTCTTGCCACAATTCAGAAATACACAAACATGAACCATTTTTTAAAAAATAATCTTTTAGATAACACTAAGCTACACATTCTGTTCTCACAAACGCTTCCTGCTCAGCACTCCTTTCTCCAGCAACTTCCACATATCCACTGTTGTCTTCCTGCAACACCTCACCTCATGCGAGATTTCTCATTGAGCTAGACATCTGTTTAGGTGCTACACACATTTATCTCTGTATCGATTCTTTCCATAATGTTGTCAGACATTTACAATAACATTCTCAGCCTGTCATTAACAAAAACAAGCACTTTTAGTGTACATAATTTGAGGCGCATACATGCTCTGTTTGATTACATTGTAGACCATTTTGCAGCTGCAGGCTGAAGAAATCTCACTCAGTTTTGGGCTGGCTGCAAAGATATTTGTACCAGTTTTATATTTCTACCAGTCATATGGAGCCCAAAGGGTGTAGAAATAGGGCCAAGGTTGAAAAATACTGGAATTATCCTTTGAGACACTTGTACAGAGCCTATGGGATTTAACGATGTACATGACATGTCATCATGTCATATGGGTGGGAAGTCATAGATGCATTGGCCATGCCAGTGCATGCATCAGTGGGAGGGAGCAGAGAATCAGTGATATGACCGGGATCACAGTTTTTCCAGAGGTGTGGGGAGAGGGAGAGCGGGTTGGTGGGTGAGAACATTGCGGAGAATAACAGAAAGACAGAAAGAGATAGGTGGAATAGAATGAGAGAGGAGCTTAATTTAAAAAGAAAGAAAGTGGCAGACAGACAACAGAAGCAAAGTGAAAGAGACGCACAAATACCAGGACTATAAGTAAAAGAGATTGGGAACAAGACAAAGAGATAGATAGTGAGAAGGAGAAAGTCTTTCACAAAGAGAGGTGAGGGCGCTCTATCAGTCTATATTAGCCAGTGCTTAGAGATGGCAGGACAGTCTCTAATCCTTTCTCCCCAAGGCCTTGAATCACCTGCCATCCACAAAGTCACCGTCCATCCCGCAGGAAAACACTCATTACAGCCTGCCATTACGTTTGACTGCATCTACAGCCATAACCTTGAAACACTGTTCGCTCAGCCAAAAAACACTTCAATCCAGCGGGAGACCCAGGTCAATTGAGTCAATGTCAAGTGACTCCTTTCTCCCAAAGGCATCACAATTGACATGTTTTTTTTGTTTTTTTGTTTTTTTTTTGGCTAGAAAACATTACACAGACAAGCATCTATATATATATATATATATATATATATATATATATCAAATGGGCACATAAAGAATTGGGTATATTGTACCATAAGGTCAGTGCCCTTAGAGAATTTCATAAGTCTGCCTTTTACATTGGTTATATGGAATGTGTCATGTCATTTGTTGCCTGTCAGTATCTCTCTCTCATACCAGCCAAAAGATGCCAAAGTCCAAAGGAAGGGGTCAACATTACATTTGTGAAGTGTGTGTGTGTGTGTGTGTGTGTGTGTGTTGTAATTTGAAAACCAGCAAAGAAAGACCCATTTCAACAATCTCATTATTTCTCTCTTTATAAATTCACTGTTGGTGATGCAAGAAATAAGAGAGAGACATCAGCTGAGAAATAAGAACTAGGCGTTTGCAAAGGATCACTGAGTCATTTTTCTCCTCCCATATACAATTACACACCAAAAGCTGACTTACTGTATCTTTACATGACTGAATGAGCGCCTGCTTTTGCCAACTCAAAATATGCAGTCATCTGAAGTACATTATGCAGTATTCAAATCCTGTTCCTATGGAAGCAAATTATAGACTGCATTGGATTTGACTTTCCACACCACTCTCAACTGATGACCTCTAATAATAAATCTAATCTGCATTTTTCGGCTGGTTCATGTGGAATGAAAAGTATAGCAAAAATACAGCAGGGAGCAACTGACATCAGGGGAGACAGATCACAGGGGAGGGGAGCTGTAGCTAATTTCATGCCTTGTATTTTTCTGTCACGCATGGCTAATTCGCAGTTGAGGCCGGCACGATGAATTGTGCCGCCCTGTGATCTTCCACAGTTGTCCTCGCCCAGGCCTCGAATGGTATAGCTCCAGCTATCTTTATGTTGGGAGGCCTTGCAAATCCACATTACAGTCTCCTTTCACACGATACTAATTCAGAGAGAGACCAATAAAACCATGTGGGAGACAGTGGTGGCAGTTCCATTTGGGTTCGCTACCCTTCACTGCCTCTGAGATGTAAATGACTATCCACTCCCCATAGCCCCATGTGCCTGCCCTTCTCCGCTCTCGCTCCATTAGTAATTTAACACCTTTGCCAAGCTGCACTGCTTGACTAAAGGTATGCATATATGAAAAATGCTCATCATACCATAAACATGAAAACTCATTTTAAAAGAACCCCCGAAATATTAGATGTACTGTAAAATTTCTACGTAATTAGTCTGCAGAGCCTTTTTGGGACAACATAGAGTGTTTAAGTTTGTGGGCCTAAAACTAGAAGTTGGCATTTTCTAGCCATGGGTTCCTTGGCCAGATTTTCAATGCAACTTTTTCTTTCTTTTTTGATTACTGCCCACAGAAATACACCGTTTTTGGCCACTGAAAAGTGCACGTTATGGAAACCGTCTTCCACAGTGACAATTTTCTTTTGCTGTGTACAAAGAAAATGGTACAGTTTGAAAGTGCTGACATCACAGTTGTCACTTCTTGGCACAACCAACCAGCCACTTGGTTGACTTCTCACAGCTACGATAATGTCCTTACAAGCAGCTCACCTTGTTTTGTCATCTGTCATCTTGAGTTTATTTTCTGGACACTAGCATTTGTATTTGTATTTGAATTTGTTTTCTTAAGTCAGTGATTCAAGAAAAACATAGAAATAAAGTTTTGTTTACAAAAGTATCAATATCCTTGTGGACACGGCTTAAGTCGCAAACAACTTGCTGTTTTGACACTAGACCAGCTGTCAGAATAAATACACATTATTATGTTAATCACGCTAACTTTGCTCTGCTCCATGTGCTCTTGTTTAAGACTGTATATTGTGATCATTAATTTCAAAGTTTTTATCAAATGGTTCCACAGTTATACCGCTTATTTATGAATTTTTGGCAACTACTGTAGCTACTTGAATACGGGGGGAGCGGCAACTATGGTGGACATGTGGAGGGGCTGATGGTGACGTGCTGTCGGCAGAAGTGTTGTAGATTGTAGATTGTTGGAGATTATCGTATTGAACAAAATGTGGAAATGGAATCTGTTTTCCTCTTAAATTTTCAAAAAAAACTGTTAAAAAAAATCAACATGGAAATCTGACTCGAGAGAATGGTCAGTGAATTTTGCAGGTTGGCCAACAAAAAGATACTATCACTACATGAGATACAGTGTATTGCGTTCACACCATACCAGTGAGATTGGAAGTCCGACTTGACAATTCATCCTGACAACCTAAACGCGTTCATACCTTCATTCAAATTGTTGCTGTCACAGCGAAGAAGGATTTACAGGCTATTAGCAAAAGTTAAAGGAATACTCCAACGTTTTAAGAAATACATCCTTTGTCCAACTTACCCAGACTGAGACAAGATGTTTGATACCATTTTCACCTCTGTACGTCCAGTGGTTCGGTTCCTATGGGTAGCATTTTGTGTCTGTTGGAGTTATCATACTAGTTCCATCAAAGTGAAAAAAACAAACCTTACAGCAGCTCCAAAGCTGTCTCATTTACATAATGTATCGTGTGTATTTGAAATGCACATCTTGTATTTTTTCAGGAGCAAGTTTACAAATGGTAAATACAGCAAGGGAGAAGCTGTAAATGCGTTTTCCAGGTAGTTGCAGTTATACGGAGATGGCGTGGATGCAGTAATAGTCTGTTAAAAGAGACAGAACGTCACAGAGCATTACAGAAAACTGAGATCCACAGGAAGTCCATCATCAAGCCTAAAATATATCAATAAATACTAGCCCTGCAAGGTGGAACAAGCGCTGAGTATTGCAGCTGTGTTCTCTGTTCCTCGGGAGGCAATGCCAGCTGATCCACAACCAGGTATGTGTGGAGCGCAGCTGCAGCTCCTACCTCCCGTCTCCCTCACCTGTCGCAAGCAGTTACGGCGGAGAGGCCCCCTCACACCAGCCGCTCTGCAGCACATTGTCTGGTTACTGTTGAGGCTGAAGTCGCCCCTAGGTGAACCTGGCTGGCGCTTATTATGGTAATGAGGTCCATTTCAGAACACTGGATGCCTGTGGTGGGGTAGTTAAGGGTAGGGCTGAAGGAGCGTGGATAGAGGGGTGAAGGGAAGAAATGGAGATGGAAGGGAAGTAAGGAAAATGAGGGGGACTGCCGCAGGGAATCTCCATGCATAAAGATGAAAAGCACAGGGGCCAGCGTTGCTCCAACAAATCAATCAGACAGTGGTTGGAGGGCACGACTGGCCTGGCAGTGCCCCAACTGTGACAGGAATATGTCCCACAGCTGCATGTGTGTGTGTGTGTGTGTGTGTGTGTGTGTGTGTGTGTGTGTGTGTGTGTATGTCAGCAGACATGTGTCAAGCACTTGCACAAGCTTGCGTACACATGCACACACACCAGATCCCATCTCAAGTTGTCCCCTGGATCCAGATGAAATGTGAGGTGAAGCGAGAGAGAATTTGAGTTGCAGCATGAAGCACTGCTGAATAAGAGGTGGTCTAAGAAAACAAGAGCGAGTTACGATCTCAGAAACTGGCTGGCTGTTCTGCTGAGACCAACAGATACACCATGCTCCTCTTGTTATTTTTTATTTATTTTTTTCCAGTGTGTTATAGATGTTGATCCCTCTTTTTTTTCGTTATGAAACCAAGTTCCAAGTTGTATGATTTATTTTCACAACACAGTGCAGTTATTATACTTTTTATGAAGTTGCCTTGCTACCTTAATTGTTAGTAGAGCAGAAAATGAATCAGAACTGTGGCTGCTTAAGTTCGCCTTGCAACACCTCAGCTCCACTTCCAGGGCTCTGTCTCAAATCTGGAGCGATACATATCTCCACTGCTGGAGACGCTGCTGCTCACTATCAGCACCCTTCATCGAGCGACATGCTCTGGAGATTAGCCTTGTGTGCTGCTGTTTCTGCTCTTGCTGTCTGTATCTCCCCCTTTCCCTCTCAAGGTCAGATCAGTGTCGAGCGCCAAGCACCAGTGCCATGGGCACGGAGGGATGAACGCAGCATGAAATGGAGTTTATCAGAGAGCAACTGTGCTTACTTGTTTATTTGAACACACGCAGCAGGCTGAGTAATTGCATAAAAGGCTGTCGATGTTTGCTGGGAGCATTTTAATTAGCCTGGCTCTCTTGTTCGCCCTCTCAACAACAAGCTCTCACCAAGTGACAAAGCAGTTTTGTGTCGATTAGGAAGCAAATGATTTCCTTTCCAGAGCGGGAGGCTGGTAGTGAGACTGCTGGCACTGATGGGAGGCCACTGCCACCTTGCCTCGACCACCCCAAACGGGATGTGCACTGAGGCCGCTGTGCAAATGAAGAAGGTCTAAATATAGAAGGGGGAAAAGCATCTCTGCCAGCCTGCCCACTGATGTAAAGAGGCCCTGACTAGCAACCCCTGCCTGATTCTCTCTCCCTCTCGCTCACACTCTGCAAATGCACTCTCTGGCACTAACACAAAACTGTGCACATGCACACATGCGTACAAAAATGTATAGTCGCATGCATAAATAAAAGAACACCGCCATCATCTCCTCTCCGTTTCAATTTCTGTTTTTGTCATGCAAAACAGACTCAGACCTCAGAGCCTGAGAAACACCTGCAGACACACTTTTGTCAGCTGTGTAAATGTATGTATTTAGGTTTGTGTGAGAGTGTGTGTGCATCTGTGCGCACTAACCCGTGTGCGTGTGTATTCATGACTGCTAATGCACCTTTGGACAGTGATGCCATCTAGTGGTGGATATATAGATATATTGTCAACAGCATGCAGGCACTCATGACAGTATATATTCATCATGTAATAAGACTTTGAGTTAATGCACACATTGCTGCACCATTTCCTCATCCTGTGTTAATTTATGAAAAAGGGAAACATGCAATTAAAGGATAACGTAATTAAAAGAACGTTCCCTATATGCCTATTTCATGTTCAGTGGCATGTAATAACTTTTTAGCCATAAAGATATCTAATTTGACTAATACATTGTTCAGTCTTTGAATTATACAAAGATGAAAAGAGGTATTTAATATACATGATTCACAACCTCAATCAAACAACAAAGAGAATTCAATTCAATTGAATGTTATTTTATTCATCTCTCATGGGGCTATTTAGAGCAGGCAGTTGCAAACAACAGAAAGTGAGACAACATACTGTTTCGTATATTAAAATAGACAGAGATTTAAGTTAAAGGTGGCCACTCAAGTAGTGTTCCTCAAAGCAGTATGTGAATATTCTTTGTATGAGAATTTTGTTTTTATTTTCAGTTTTTTTTTGTTTTTTGTTTTTTTTTAATAATGTTGTTTTTTGCCATCATGGCAGAAAACTACATGGTCATAAATACTGAATAATCCACTCCACAGCAGAATTATGCTCGTGAATGTACTGCACCATGATCGCAAACATTAATTTTCTTTCCATGAGACAAATCCATATTTTAAATAGATCAGCTTTGAGGAAGGATCAAAACTATTAAGATACGAATTGTACATGATGATCATATCATTGGATATTGTATCATATTTACCATTTACATCAGCTCTCCTCATCCTCAGCGCTGCCACACTGTTCCCTCTCCCTCTTATTAAGTCTCTCTAGGCTTCGCTGGCAATGCCTGCAGTTTATTTAGCTCTCATAAGCTGTCCAAGCCCTCTGCTGACCTTGGCTGGCCCTGTCTTTCTGTGGACTCAGTACTGGTGCTGGAAAAGTGGAAAGCTGACCACGAGTGACTCCACTCTAGCAAGGCCAGATAGCACGGCCTTTGGCTTCAACAACACTAGCATAAGGTCAGTGTTAAAGGTTAAGGAGAACTTAGCAGCCATTAAAACAACTCAGCAGAATTTCTTGCAGTTGCCTGCCCTCCCTCCAGTTTTCCTGTCATGTTTGTGATCACCCTCATTTATCTTTATTGTGCTCTTTCTTTTTCTTTCTCTGTTTCCTCTCTAGTTTTCTCGCACACTGCAGGTTTCTCAAGCACACACACTCCAAAAAAGTCGAGCAGAGGTGAAAGTACTCCTTCTTCATGGCGAGTAGAGAACGACAGTCCGTGAACATGATGCACTAATAACTAGTCAGGGATAGCCAGCCAGCACAGAGCCCTCCATACCTGTCTCCTGGATTTCCGAAGGGAGGACAGATAGTGTTTTGCTCTGTAAACACTAATGCACATCCATGTAATTCATACTGATTTGCTTCATCAAAACACCTGCAGAAAGGGAGAGTAACAACAGTTAGTGTGTAACCACATTTGACAGACAAATTAGAGGTAATGAGTAAATGGAAATAGACTTACACTAATCTAAAACAATCTGTCAGCCATATGAAAATCTATGGTTGCAAATAGTAAAGAACCTATATGTGATTACTGTATCAGGTGGGAGATTGCAGTGCAACAGCAAATAAGCAAATGTGCTCATGCTGTAAATGTCCTCTAGAGTATCTTAGTTGTTTTTTGTTTGTGTGTGTGTGTGTGTATGTGTGTGTGAGAAAGTGTGTATGCATATGTATGCATGCACGTGTGTGTGCGTGCATGTGTGTGTATGTCTGTGTGCATGCGTACATGCACATGCACATTCTCCAGACTGAAAACTGGCAGGCTGCTGACCCAGTTTGAGTTGTTTTCATTTTTCATTCACTCCCCACGAGCAGCCACAAGGCTCTTGCTTTCTCTCCACTCCTCTCTTCTTCTCCCCCTTCTCCTCCCAGTATTTACCAGGTAATCACTGTGACATGAATCATTTCCGACAGGGAGGAGCTCAGCTTTCGGAACAAACTCCCCTATAAAAGCCATGGAGAGGAAGAGAAACTTTCTTTTTGAACCCCCATGCTTGAGTGGCTGATGAGTTTACAAGCACTCCTTGTATCTCTCTGTTTGCTTTTGACTGATGCTGGAGGAACAACATAAACGTCTCAGGCAGACAGGCAGTTCACCGCGAACATGAGATGCTGCATTAGGCAGGGGAGAGCTAGTAGATTTGTTTTCACCTCTATTAAGATGTTTCCCAGTTGTCCTCAAATGAAAAATGTGATACAAAGATAGAAGTAATACCACAATCTAATGACCATTAAATGAGATGCACAAGTGACTAATGATTGCATCGCCCTGCTTTGCCCCATCCATTCATCTGTTCTTCGTGTTAATCCTCCTCTACTTCTCACCGTCAGCGTCACTTTCCTCTGGTCCCTATGCACTTTAGAGTGACACTGGACACAGAGATCATGCTGATGATGATGAGGTATCCCACAGAATGTGTTGTTTTCCTCCGCTCCTCACACTTCCCTTGTTGGGAGATTTGACATGGCCACTGGCACTGCCACCTCCATGTCGACTTGCATCAGGGCCTTCTGCCACAAGCCCAGCATAAGCAGCACAGCTGGCAGCACGTGGACAAACCCCTTCCACGGTCAGTCCAGCCTCATAACAGGGATATTGAAGGAAATATACTCATTTATGAGGACTTTTATGGGTGTTTCTGTTTTTGCACTCAGCACTTTATGACATTTGCACTTTTTGCAATATTCAGCCCCCCGCTGCAATATTCCTGATCTGGTCAGAAGCCTGCTGACAAAGAAAAATAAATTATTTTTGTTTGTTTGTTTGTTTGTTTGTTTTGTTGACTGATTTTGTTGACTTTTGTTGATGTTATAGTTCAAATATTAGAATAAATGAATAGATAAAAAAATAAAACAGTGATCTGGAATATTGAAAGAGGGAAAATAGGGATGAAAATTGCAAAAAAGTGTGCAAATGTCATAAAGAGCTGACTTCAAGACAATGACAGTAAAGTTGAATCTAATCTAATCTGCTATGAACTGTAAATAAAATATGGAATTATTTATTGTTTTGATTTACTTGTTAGTAGTTTAGTAGTTACAAACATTTAAGACAAATTAGTAGTAGATTATATAGCTAGTATATAGACAGATAGAGCCATGCATATATTGAAAAATATAAAAGTCTATATGTGTCTATATGTGAATGTATTATTTAATACATATATTATATTGCTGTATTTTTTTTTTTTTGTCAGATAAGGGTATATGCCAAATGGAAAACACTTGTCTCCATAATCTTTACTTATCAACACTGAATGCTGTAACCCAGATGAATGAAAGCGGACCTTTGCCATAGCTCTTGTCTTTGATTCAGAGATCCGAGGCATCAGTGATCTCATTCACAGGCTCACCCAAGGAAGTAGACTCAACGTGACTTATAAAGCTGCTTTTCTGGGTTAGGGTTAGGCATGTGCCATGCCTGATGCTGATGTTTGCTCTCAAAAACTGGACTTGAAAAGTAAACAGGTTTATTAATTCACATTTCCCATCATTCTCAAGAATATACTCAAAAAAATCTAAAACACCACTTACAAATCCCCTGGAGGGTGATTTCAGCTGAGCAGTGAAAAGATGCTCACACCATCACTCATCCCGCAGTGAGTCCAGGGAGAGGTAGATAGAATGGTATAGGGCTCCTCAATGCCAAATGCCAGGCACGACCCAGAAGAGGAGCACCCAGATGATTGGGTCTATTAAAAGCTTTCTCGTCCCGTGCCCCAGCCCAGTGATTGATCTCCTCTGACGTGTCCTTTTACCCTCTGTCACATTAATAAACTACGTCTCTGCTGAGAGACTGACAGGCTGCATCCTCCTCCTGGAGAGGAAGAGGGAAAGAGAAGGGAGAATGAGTGGAAAAATGAGAGATGGAGGGATTAGGAGACCAAGATAAGACCATAGAAAAGAAAGAAAGAATGAATGAATGAATGAAAGAACAATATAGGGAAAGAGACAGCAAAAGAATGAGGAGTAAGATCAACCAGCACCTGTCATTGATGGCAGGAGTGTCACTTTTATTGCTGATCATTTCAGCAGGATAGCCCGAGTCATGATATCCATCATATCAGTCAGGTCTATTACAATGACATTAAATAATTCTCCCATTTCATGATAAAAAAATCCCCTTTTACAAGCTTTAATGTTCTCCTGCTGGTTTAGGAGCCGACTCAAGTGAAACCTATGTCATTATGGCAACTGAGATTGGAACAGCTTGAGGGATTCCTTCTGGCTATTTTACAGAGGATAATGTCTGCTGTCCTTTCTGCTTACACTGCTTCATCGCTCTGTAGTTGATGCCAGCATGGAGTTTTACTACACAGCAATGATGCTGAGCAGTTAGTGCTAACAGTGAACCAAAGAAAAAAAATGGTAAAGAGGGAAAGGTATTCAGCTGTAGAAATGTGGCCTCAGTTGATCTGTGTCAAAGACCAAGGCTGACAGAGTGAGAGAGCAGAGCTTTTCACACCAAGCTGGCTAAGACGCAAAAAGGGGAGGACGTTATCGCACTGGTAAAACTCTACTTGCTGTTCTCTCTGTTATGTGTCACTGTCCATCGTCTCTGGTGTAGTAAACCATTAATACTTGAGTGAAATAGAGCTATGTCACTCAAGCACTGGATCTTTGATTTAAAAAAGGCAGTGGATTTTTAAGAAGCTGGGTCAGACTGTGTTTAGGGAGCAGCTTTCCTGTTATTTTTTGTTCAGAGGTTCTTTAACTTAAGCCAAATGACAAAATACAGTGTACAGGCAAATGATCACATTACACAGGACACTATCATGTAGGGATCACAGAACAAGAGAAAACCTCTGGAAGGGGAAATAAATAATGTTGTTACGGCAATACTAAGTGGCAGCCCTATTAGTTTAGAGTGACAGTCATCAAGGAAGGCCAATCTATCATGCTATACTCTGTAATATATCAGCGCCCTGCCGTCACAGTTTCATGAAAGCTAGAAAACTGTTCTGGCTGAGACGTAATCCCGGTGTGGCCAACAGAATTCCTAAAGAGGTCGATACCTCAGAACATTTGCTGTGTATTGCTGCGACAGTTCAAGATAAAGTCAGAAATAATCTCATAGCATGGCGTTGTGGGAACAGGCTGGGAAATTCTATCATTGTTGCTTGGCGTTCTTGGTTAAATTTAATACCCTGTGCACATGACAACTTGCATTACAAATTCTGTGTCTGTGGTTTGTCCCATGCGATTTAGAGGACATAAGAGGATGTGCATACATAAGCCTGCAGATACTATAGACCCAGAACATAGCTAGCAGGCATGTATGAATGTGCCTGAAGTTAATGATGCTGTGCTGCAGCTTGTCGCAGACAGTGTGTCCCTCAAGGACTGTGTGGTAAAGTGTAAAGCACTCTTGATTCAATAACAGGGTGAGATATAGAATTAATACAGCTTATCTTGTGAAACTAAAACATAATTGGCTACTAAATTTAGTTGTCTGCAAACACCACTTCATGCATAACAAGCCAAAACTGTCCTCAGGAGATATCTTAATAAAGTGTTATAGTTGTAGCCTTTTTTTTTTCCAATTGTGCATTGAGTTTAAAGGATTATAATTTGACCTTGAGTTAAACCTCAGTCACAAAGCTGGTGACATACTTGAGGTGTGTGGAAAATTATCTGAATCTCTGGACTTAGGCACATAGGCTGAGACTTTGACTCCAGGTGAGGCAACTCAGAGTGACTTGTGATATTCATTGACAGTGAGTGTTAAGCAAATCCCTGTACACATTTCTTGTTGATTGCACTCTGCTTTGTTTGCTCTCCCACCAGAGCTCACAGCTACTGAGGGACAATCTCTATTGACAGACTCTTCATTGAAATTCTATCAGGACTGTGATTTTGATTGCTTAAGAGAAGAAGCACAGCCTGCACTGCAAGTCAAAATGCTTTAGCAAATCACAGTTAGGTGGCAAATTGTTTCTCCTGGACACGACAACTGCATTTTAATGTACCAGAATACTAGAATATACATTGCACACCCACAAGGGTAAACTGTGCACTATGGAAGACTGTTTCCCCAACATTAAAAGCAGCTAAAGTGTGAGATTTTCTTTTCAAAAATTATGACTCAACTCAAACTGACAGTTGCAACTTAATATCTCAGAACTGCTTTCTTGCATTTAAAAAAAACAGTTATAATATAGTTGCTACAGAATGAAGCTACCAGCTATACGACTCTTGCAAATTAATGCATAGAGCTATAAACTACTGCAACTGTTAAAAAAAACAACACACATTTCTGAGATATTAACTAATAACTGACTTTTTTGATCTCACAACTTAGTTGTGTTTTTTCATTCGGTTTTTCAATTGTTCGTGCAGTGCAAATATCTTCCATAATGTATCTATTGGGCAGGCACTCACAAGAAGCAGGAACATCCTCTAATAAAAGGTATGTTATAGATCAGTGTTCCCCAACCCAGTCCTCAACAATCGCCTGTCCTGCAGGTTTTGGTTTCAGCTCTGGTCTTGCATACCTGACCCAATTAAGGCCCATGCATCTTCCTACATGCCCTGTTCAGGTAGATCTGCTTCAACCAATCAGCATGAAGCCTTTAAATGGATCAGGTGTGAAAGAGCAGAGCTGAAACAAAAACCTGCAGGACAGGTGGTCCTTGAGGACTGGGTTGGGGAACACTGTTCTAGATGACTCACTTGGGTCCTGATCCATTAACCAACACTGACCTCAGCTGCATTGAGATGAGATCAGCCCTTAATTAATCCTCCTTCAAATATAACTTTTCTTCAACTGGGGTCAATTAGTGGGGGTTGACCCCACTAATTTTAACCTCCAAAAAATGATTATAATAATAATAATAAAAAAAAATTATATCCAAGTGTATGTGTCAGGTAGTTTATGCTTCTTGCTGACTACCTAAATAGAAAAAAAAAAAAAAAAAAAAAAAAAAAAAACATAACCCCCCACTCCCCTTATACATCAAAGTTCTTGTGGGACTCATGTTTTCCCATGCCCAGTGTCATGTAAGCTATAAGTCACTACTACAGGTATGGTTATGTTCTGTTAGGGCTCTGAAGCAGAGGCTTTTTGAAGAGTATAAATGATAATGTTAATGTTATACAACTAAAAAGCCTGGGGTCAAATTGACTCTCAAAGATACTGATGCATACAAAATGTGTACAGACACTGAGAATATATCATCATGTTAATTTCATGTTTACCCACTTGACCTTTACACTGAATGGGACCAGACAGACCAAACAGAAAATACGGGTTAATAACAGGCAACCATAAGCCTGATAGTTATTGTAAACACAATGCTACTACAATTACACTGCACCAGGTTCCAGTGTTGTTACTTTGCATATGGATCTATTCTATTCCATTCTATTCTATTCTATTCTATTCTATTCTATTCTATTCTATTCTATTAGGTTCTATTCTACAATGCGCATGCGTAGTTCGCTGCTAAGGAAGAAGGGAAAATGTCTCTTGCGAGGTAAGTCGTCCGACAAAGCCGTTTGTGGTTGTTAGAAAAAAAATGTAGTAATACATTATAAACATCTGCGCCACATCGTCGGTAGAAATGACGTGACTAGTGTATAAGAATCATCTAAACGATTCAGTCTGAGAGTTAATCGTTGTGTGGGATCGTTACCTAATCGTTAGCCAACGTTACCTTAGTCGAAGCTAATAGCATTAGCTAGCTAGCGTCCGGTAACGTTAAACGTTCGTCTTCAGCTAGCTCGCTGTCTTGCACGCGGCCCTCTTCGTGGCTCTCTTGCTAGTTACACATGTTTACTAGTTTACAACCGACGTGTAACACAACCACTGCTATGTATTATTACATTAAAACTTTGTCATTTCGTTTGCGTGGTTATTAAAGGTCTGTTTGAGTAGATTAAGCCTTGTTTATGTGTACAACCGCATTACTGGCTAAAGTTAGCTAGGCCTAGCTAACTGCAAATGGGCTAGCATAGTCACAACAATGAGGCTAAAGCTGTGTACGTGTTTATTTTTCTATCCAGCTTTTTACCGGCGCCGACCCAACTGTCACAGGACCAGCTGGAGGCAGAGGAGAGGCTCCGGGCACAGAAGTCCTACTCCACCGCCCTGGTTTCCTCCCGCAGAGAGCCTCCTCCTTACGGGCACAGAAAGGGCTGGGTGCCCCGCTCACTTGAGGTAAGTTAGTTTTTGTGATCATATGAAAGCACGCCACCAGTAGAAAAATCCACTCTAAAGTTCAAAACATGGCTGGGATAGAAAGGGAAGTGTTACCTGATGTTTTTGGTTGAAGCTGATGATAACTTCTGTCTCTGCTTCCACATCATTATTTACACAGGCCATTGCATTTTCCCGTATGTTTTGCGGACAGTGGCCACTCAAAACATTGATGTGCCTGTTTGCTTGGCTTTTTTCTTTTCTCTGACAATGATAATTTCCTACTGTTGTGGCCTTACACTGGACATAGAGGCAGCAATACTGCCAGCAAACAATGCGTGATAGTAAGACCATTTTAATTTTGCCTCCATCACATCATCTTTTCCTGACTATCTGTGTTTCTCTAGGACTTTGGAGATGGGGGCGCTTTCCCAGAGATCCATGTGGCCCAGTTCCCTCTGGAGATGGGCAGGAAGAAAAAGACCTCCAATGCCCTGGCAGTGCAAGTGGACGCAGAAGGGAAGATCAAATATGACGCCATCGCTAGACAAGGACAGGGCAAGGATAAGGTATGTACAGGCAAATGAGTGCTTTATAATTGTCAAACCTGACAGAGTCTTAAGGTTTAAATAGTAAAGGTTGGCTTATGTTTTACATTACCCACCAGTGACTCTCTTTCTCACACACACACACACACACACACACACACACACACACACACACACACACACACACACACATACATGATTACCATTTAATACATCTAACCTCTAATATGTGTATTCTAAATTAGTGGTGCATATCACATCATGATGACATTACGTCAAGATGACCTGTTTATGTTAAAGTTGTTTCTAATTTTTTGTGGTTGTGTATGTACAGGTGATCTTCAGTAAGTACACAGACCTCCTCCCCAAGGAAGTGCTGAACAACGATGCTCCAGAACTACAGAGGCCTGACGAGGACGCCATTAAAGAGGTGAGGTGCAGTGCGCTGTGGAGGAGTGGGTTTCTCTGTTTTTTGGGAAGAACAAGGCATGGATACTTTACCATTATATTGTTTTTTACTGTTAAGAAAACAACATTCTGTGTCCAGTTTCCCCTTTGGGATATTTAAGTGTCACTATATCTAAAACTCATTACAGATATTAAATGGCCACTTGGTCATAGTCTACACACTTGGTCAGTGTATTTTTTCTGTTTGAAAGAAACTAGACAAATGTATCTTAACAGTTAACTTCTTTGTGTCCTTTTAATCTGCAGCCAAGTTCAGTTAGAAATAGGCTAGTTTTGATAAGTGTTTTATTGCTTTTGGCCATTAAACTTTGTTTAATTGCAACTCAAGGTAATACAGAAATGCCTTGAAGTCTTATTTACTGTAACACTGAAGTAGTTGCAATTCATAGTTTAGTATCATTGTTTTCTTTTAACTTGGATACTGAGGTGTACGTCTCCTTTATAGCTGACAGAGAAGACCCGAGCTGCCTTGGACAAGCAGGTGTCTCAGAAGATCGCTGCTGCCATGCCTGTGAGAGCTGCAGACAAACAGGCCCCTGCACAATATATCAGGTAGCCCATTTATTATGGCTGGGTAAAAAAAAAATAATCTTCTTTTGTGTTTATGATGATGTGTTGTATGGTAGTCCATATGACCAAAACCAGTCTTATCATTGTTAGTTGTAGACCTTCACGTACACATCACAACAGTTCTGACCATATGCATGCTACTGTTTGATTTTAAATCACAACGGAGCGAAACAAATTGACAAAACTCATGGCTTGTCACAGTACTTTGGCAATACCTGATTAGACAATTGTAAGAAATGTAATAAGGTATGCTGCAAACTGCTATCAAGCTTATCTGCCTCGGTCCCTGCAGAGAAAATAACGGTGTCAGTGTTCATTGTAAGCACACGTTTCCCTGTCTGATGTCTCATTTTTGACTACCTGCCCTGCGTTTTCCTAATGACTTGTGTAGGCCAAAGTGATAGGCACAACCATTTATCGGTATTTGTGACTAAGAACCATCATTGTTTAACACCCATTGTATTATCATGAAAATACCTTGTATTATGTGGCTTATTAGAGCCCTACGCTTAGTTATGTGTACCAAAACAGATTTCCGGGACTGGTGATTTTAATCAGCTAGCATGCCTTGAAAATATACAACAGCCTGTGCACTGTGCAGAGGATAGTCTTGGCAAAATGAAATACTGTGATATTTGTCAAAGCTGTTTTACTAACATTATAGTCTCTATGTGTGAATGTAACAGTTCCATGTTTAGTGACAGTTCTGTTTTGTCTTGTTTTTTGTTTTTTTGTTTTTTTGTTTTTTTTCTTGTTCTTCTCCTTAAAGATACACTCCATCCCAGCAAGGAGTGGCCTTCAACTCAGGGGCTAAGCAGAGAGTGATCCGCATGGTGGAGATGCAGAAGGACCCCATGGAGCCTCCACGTTTCAAGTATGTAAATATAACTGTATCAGAGTAACTTCAGCTACATGTAAATACCTGTTTGCTAGAGTATACAAGGTGTCTGCAGGTCTTGAAAAAGCCTTATGTCTTGAATTATATTAACATATATGGGTGTGTTATCATATAATTTTAGATTATTTTAATTTTATTATAATTTGAATAGTAGTTCAGAAGCCACATTGGTCTTTCTGTTCTTAGATGTATAATAGCTCCCAAAGTAGTTTTTTTTTTTTTTTTTTTTTTTTTTTTTCTGGCATTGAACGTTAACTATATTAGGAAGGAATGGACAGTTTCAATTTTTTTTTTTCACAACTCCAGTAATGTCAGTAATTTATAAAGTTACAAGTTACTTGGTCCCCAATAGAACGTCTCTATGTATTAGGCAACAGATATTAGCTAACAAGAAAATCTCAACAAAATTCACATTAGTAAGCCCAATCACATCAAAAAGAAACAACTGGCTGTGAAGCATAATTCTTGTGAAAAGGTGAAAAAAAAAAAAGAAAAAAAAAGTCAGCAGGCAAAGAGGTTGCAGGACTAGTGTGTTGTACCAAACTTTTGTAAATGCTTTACATTCCACTGTCACCATTTGATTTTGTTCAAGGCCAGTTTCTTTTTTTCCTCCATAAAGAGTTTTAATAAATAACTGGCAGTTTCATTCCAGTTTCCAGGGTCTCATCTGTGGCTAGTCCACATCACTGTGTCCGTGTCTTACAAATCAGTTTCTGCCCTGCTGAATGCACAACGCGCCACCATTGAAACTCAGTCAAAAATAAGGCATTCATTTTAAGCAGGACCTTGGCTTTTACTTGACTGAAGTTAATAAGTAATTTTAGCAAATATTAAAAATTATGCACTCTAAAGAATGGAAAAAAATCCAGTTGTTAAGTCTGTTTCAACTCTAGCTCAGGTAATTGAATACTCCATTAATCATGCTGTTAAATTACAGGGGGAACTCGTTTTTGACTTGTATCAGATGGAACAATAAACTGTCCCTTTTGGTTGTTTTTTCCCTCACTGAAGCTAATACATACTCACCGCTGATAACAGGGTTTTCACAGCTTAATTGAGGCATTTCATGATGATGAAAAAAATAGAAATGTGATGTGTATATATGTATGTTTCAGG
Organism: Myripristis murdjan; assembly: GCF_902150065.1. Classification (NCBI taxonomy): domain Eukaryota; kingdom Metazoa; phylum Chordata; class Actinopteri; order Holocentriformes; family Holocentridae; genus Myripristis; species Myripristis murdjan. The sequence continues at coordinate 22,222,791 of NC_044003.1, forward strand.
ATTAACAAGAAGATACCCCGTGGACCTCCCTCACCCCCTGCACCTGTCATGCACTCTCCAAGCAGAAAGGTAGACGTGGGTTTGCAAGAGCTTTTGAGAATGAACAAATAAATCTTATTGGCTGGAAAGTGGAAGAGCACATTGCAATATTAATAGTTTTTTAAAAGTGTTTTTATTTATTTTTTTATTATTTTTTTATTTGTTCTGATTCAGTCAGAAGCTGCTCAATTCAGTTTCTTTTTGTGATTACAGATCAACAAGTTTAGACTGGTGAAGCCAGCATTTTGCTTTTAAATACACCTTCATCATGTATTAATATATTGAAATCAGTATGAGCAAGGACAACTGCTTGCATCATCTTTTAGCTGTTAAAGTTTCACTAATCTTACCATTTGCTCTTTTAGATGACAGTGAAGGAGCAACAGGAGTGGAAGATTCCCCCTTGCATTTCCAACTGGAAGAACGCAAAGGTAATTTGAAGCAGAAGGGGAAAAAAGCACATTTTCTTGGTTGATTTTTGAAGGGAAAATAGCTTTTTTGTTTTGTTGTGGAACCTCAGGTCCCTTTCTGTTCATGTCTCTGTCTTGATCTGTCTGTGATTTCTCCCAGGGCTACACCATTCCTCTGGACAAGCGTCTGGCTGCTGACGGCAGGGGGCTGCAAACAGTTCACATCAACGAAAACTTTGCCAAGCTGGCCGAGGCGCTCTACATTGCTGACAGAAAGGTACTGCACTCTGGGTATATGTGGACTCCATAAGCGCCGGCTGCCAGCCAGATGGCCAGACATCAAAGCGTTTCCAGCCGACTACTTTCTTACTGTTTTTCTCATAGCGAGTTGTTTCTTGCACTGTTGACATAAGGTGCTTTGCATCTAAATGAGCGCAGCCTATGTCTTGAAAGCAGAAGCTAAACTGTCACTCACTGCTTGTTTGTGTGTATGTTACATGCTTGTCAGTCACACGAGTAGTAGGCAAGACAGGTAAGCCACAAATGTGCAGGTCTTGCTGGCTTAAATCCAGATGATTTTCTGTTGCAGTGTTGCATTTTTAGACAGTCCCAGCACACTCACAGACAGTTGTACATAAAGACTAAAGTTCATTGTCCAGCTTGATGGACGACTCCTTTTGGTCAAAATCTAGCTGATTATAGCTCATTGTCTGCCTCACTGCAGAAGGAAGAAATACTGTCTGTTTTAACAGTGTCTTGCTCATGATTTATGGATCTGGGAAATTAAAATCTGCAAATATATTTCCAAATTTACTTCTCAGCCACATGTTTTGCACTCTTAGTACTAGGGAGCTGTGAGGATATAGTTGAATAACTGATTTGGACATTTGTGTTCTCACAAACGGTGTGAAAGAGGCTACAGATGTGTCTCTGACAAGAACATTAGCAACTGGCTACACCCAGCAGGACAATGCATGCACTAGTGGAAAACACCATGCACTGTTGGCCCCAGTGGATCCTGGTTTCACTCTGTTCTCCAGCATTGTTGCCACCCCAAAATGTGTAATATTTGTACATATTTACATTGTCTTACATGATCAGTAGTGTCGCGTCATATGGTGTATCATAAATTGACACCCTTACACTTACCTTATTGTTTCTTATTATATTGTTCATGAAGAAATTATAGTAATACTTTGCTGTTTCTCTGACTGGAAGTCACTTTGGATAAAATCATCAGCTAAATGAAAAATGTTTGGGGAAAAAACAGTAAATTGGGGCACATTCAGATGAGAACAGCACCTCTGACTCTACTTTTTGTCTGTAGGCCAGAGAGGCAGTGGAGATGCGTGCCCAGGTAGAAAAGAAGATGGCCCAGAAGGAGAAGGAGAAGAAGGAGGAGAAACTGAGGGAGCTGGCCCAGATGGCGCGAGACCGCAGGGCAGGCATCAAAGGTCATGGAGAAAAAGGTTAGTCCCCCCCCCCCCAAAAAAAAACAAAACAAAACCTGATACTGCCAGTGACAGATGTATCTGTCTGGCCCCAGTCCTTACATTAATGTACTTTTATTATATGGACACCTATGACTGTCTAATGTGTATATATAGATTCATGTTACATTTAATGTGCACATTTTGCGGGTGTTTGTGGGATTATCTGTGAATCTGTAGAGCCGACTCAGTTGTCAGTGCTGACACGAGTTTCAAAGCTGTAACATGATAGTGTCAACAATAACTGTTGAGTGTTTGACAGGACCAGCAAACTGTGAAATTACATTTCTGCTTCCCTACTACTTACTCGCACACATCATGGGAAAGAAAGTTCAGTGTTGCATGTTTGTGATTTTGGCATAATGGCCAGTTGAAGAGATTAACTCACACCAAAAGGAGAATGTGAATACAAAAGTCAAAAAAAGTGTGTATTTTTGTAAAACAAAACCTCAAGAGCATTGCTCTGGAATCCTATCATTTAGGAGAAGCTGTTTTAAATTTGAACAGACCCCCAGCTGTCAGCTGTGTTTTCACTGACCTCTGACACTTTGTCTCTCTCTGTCTCCGCCCCTCTTACTCTATCAATCCTCTGCTCTCCCCTCCTGCACCCCATCTCCACCCATCGTTCCTGAAAAATTGTGTTTCTCCACTCTTCTCTACCTCTTTTCATCTTTACCTGCAATCCACCTCCTTGGCTTTTCTTTTCACTCCCGCTCTCCTCCTTCTGTCCTCATTGTTCTCTTGGCCCACGTCACTCCACCACGTCCCTCTGTCTGTCTCCCACTTCCCTTGTGCTTGTCTCTCCTCCATTTCTGGTTTCCATCACGTTCTTTCTCTCTCCTCCCTCCCTCTCTATCCATCCCCCCACCCCACCCCCCTCACACGGCAGGTGGTGAGGACAGTGAGGCCAGGGAGCGTGAAGACATCCGCCAAGAAAGAAGGAAAGAGAGACAGCACGACAAGAACATTTCCAGAGCTGCTCCCGATAAGAGGTGCTGGACACGCACTTTTAACACCCCGCATTTGTACCCTTACCCCACACACACACAGATGTTCCTCTCACTGCTGAATCATGCATGCAGTAAAACTGAACAAATGCAGCAGGATCCAGCATAGCACTCAAGCGCTAACTCTTGTCTGCAATGATCCAGAGACTTACATGCACATGTGAGATGGGTCATGTGTGGGTGTATGCGCGCACATCATCAGTTTGACAGTTGATGTAATTGTGGGTCCATGTGGGCGTCGAAATGAAAATAGGGGGAGCATTCATTACAGTTACAGTTCCAGCTGTCAGAAGAAAGAAACCTCATTACTTTGGACTGCTTTCTATTTAACCCTGGAACAGCTGTTTGTTGAAGGACAAATAGCTAAGATTTAAAGTCAGTCAAATGAATGAAACAGTTTTTTCACCTTCTCCATTGCACATCATAATGTGCACCATATAGACATCCACTAAATGCAAAAATATGCATCTATGCATCTTCTAAAACTATATTTTATTTAAATTTATTGGTACAGCATTGTCTTTTTGAGTGGTCACCTCAAAAAATCAAGACCTTTTCTCAAGATTCCACAGTTGCAGTCCTGTTAGCTAAAATCTTATGCTGATTAGTTTTCCTTACGCAATCCCCATTCTCCTAGCAGTGATTTTACTAGTCATCAATGTCAAGGTCACTAACAATTGGTTTGTGTTCACTCACAGGTCGAAGCTACAGAGGGACCAGGACAGAGACATCAGCGAGCTCATCGCTCTTGGTATGCCCAACCCACGTTCCTCCAGCGAGGCACAGTACGACCAGCGACTCTTCAACCAGAGCAAGGTGATAGCTACTGTTATGATGGCGAATACAAATTCACACGATTGCTTTTACTGAATTATGTAGACTTAGATAAAACATCAAAACGGAAACATCTACCACTTGGCCAGAAGATAAACTTGCCTAAGCCAGGTGAGATGTGCCGGCTTCCAAGGCTTTTGACAGAGCTGCCTTGCTGCATTTAAAATCCTTGAAGCATCCAGTTCTTGTTACAGAATTGTTAAAATTCACCTGCATTGGCGTTCCAAAGCACTGACAGATTGGTTTTTCATCAGGCTTAAGCCAGGAAAGTACAACTGGAACTCCTTCAGATGTTACTTGTGAAGGACACACACAAATAATCTGCATGAAAATTAAGGTTAAATGGTGATGAGGGAGAGCCACTTTAGGGCTAGAGAAACTTACTTCTTACCTCAAAAGTTCCAGCTGTTACTATTTTGTGCACTTAAAATGTTTCTGTTTCTTGCCTCCCCAGGGTATGGATAGCGGTTTTGCCGGCGGCGAGGATGAGACATACAACGTGTACGACCAGCCGTTCCGCAGCGGCAGAAACATGGCCCAGAACATCTACCGGCCCAGCAAGAACATTGACAAAGACACCTACGCCGATGACTTTGACACACTCATGCGCAACAACAGGTAACAGTTAGTTGAATTACGGTTGGATGGATGTATTTATTGACTTGCCATAATTAGCTTTTTACATGTTTACATACCTGAATAGGACTACACAATATGGACAAAAACATATCCACCCAATACCCTTATGTGGACATTGTAGAGATTTTTAATAAGCAATTATTAGTTAATTAATTTGGTTTAGTGATTAATTTGGCTTCATGGCTTTGCGATGAGGAAAAATGATTTTCCTAAAAATACTTAAGTCTTGAACAGCTTGAGATATGGGCCTCATATAAATACCGCCCATGTGTTATGTATAGACAAGTATGTTGACACAGACATTTTTGTTAATGAATTGGCTTAATTACATCATTAGCATAACTGGTTATGTTTCATATATCATGGTAGTAATGGCAGGACATCAGTCAGCTTAAGTACCTCTTGTTTCTCAAAGAAGAGTTGTATTCAAAGATAGGAAATGTGAAATCTATATTTCTACACTGGATTTTTTTTTTTTTTTTTTTGTATTCTGTAAAGTTTTATGTATTCCTCCCAAAATAAATTGAATAGCCCTAGGTTGTTCCCAAATATCCAGGTTGAGATCACTGGCTCGTAACGGTTATCCATATTTATCACGCGTGGGAGTCCTTTTCTAATTATCAGGCTCCTATCAGAAGTGAGGCCGCTGAACCTGAACCATTTAACAAGTCACTGTTAACCTATAAAATCATTCATAAAGGCCTGGAACTTTTTCGAGGTCATTCCAGCTTTTACTTCCAGGCACAAGGCAAGTGCGCACATGATGTCCCAGCAGGGGCCCTTGTCCTCAGGGCAGCAGTGCCACACTCTACTAGTCGAGCGTAGCCTCCTCCATATGTTTGATCGCCAGCTTGTCATTGTCTTCTAGGAATGGCTGGCTGGCTACAGGGTGCTACGGCACCATGCACACGCATTATGACAAATCTTCATTTTGAGCACTGTTCTTCGAGGCATGAAAACATCATGGAAACACCAATATTTTTCTGTTTTATTTTTCTGCTCATGGTGGAATACCTTCAGGCGCTTTCACATCTGTTGACCAAAAACCAGCTTCCCCACTTCAGCACCCCTTTGCCCCCTCTTATGTTTTGAGGGACACCTGAAGGGCAAACACAAAATGTGCTGCACAGTCTCACTCTTTATTTTCCTGTTCACCCCCCATCAGGTTCGTTCCAGACAGGGAGTTCTCAGGTGCCGACCACGGGCAGAGGCGAGAAGGGCCGGTGCAGTTTGAGGAGGATCCCTTCGGTCTGGACAAGTTCTTGGAGGAGGCTAAACAGCACGGCGGCTCCAAGAGGCCTTCCACCAGCAGCCGCTCCAAGGACGACTACCACGAGAAGAAACGCAGGAAGGAGTGAGAGCATCCAAGAAATGGAGGGAGGTTGTCTGCAACATCTTGGACTTACTATCCAAAATCCTCTGTTAAGAACATTTTCCTCTCAGTTGGAGAGAAAGTGTTACTTTTTTTTCCTTCCTTTTGTTGTACGTGTGAGATACTCTGCATCTATTTTGTAGTTAATTTGTTGTTTTTAAATAAACAAACCCCACCAGAAACTTAGCAGGAACTATTACTTCTTTTTTCACTGAATCCTGTTGCAATGGAAACGGCGTTATGTGATGACTGCTTTATTTAAGCCACCAGTGTACCTGTGAGCAATGTTGTGGCCCGTATTTGATACCAGATATGTACAGCATTCCTGTAAATCAAGTGGATTCTCCCTAGTCTTTCTGTGATCTATGATATTTTGAAAGGTTATGACTTGCTATCTGTAGGGTGTAATAAAATCCCTGCTCTATATTTCTTGTACAGTACTACCAATGGAATAAATTTCTTAGCGTGAAATCAAGATCCGTCTTTGTATTTCATGTGGAATAGAGAAATATGAGTGGCATGGAAACCGTGCTGATTTGAGAATTAAATGTTAAATGTTTGCCCCTTAAGGCTAGTTAGTCAGTCCAGTACAGAGTTGTTTAACTTCAACTCGAAGAGCATAGCGGGAAGTCCATTAGTTATGTAATTGTTATATTTTGCTTATAGTAGTTTTTCCGTATTTTAATCACTTTCTGAATAATGTGTCCCATTTACATAGATGATTAAATACCCAGAGTGTATTGAGAGAAGCCATCAATTACAAAGTGTTGAGCGGTGACATTTTCACCAGAAGTAGGGTCTGCGATTTATGTCATGATTAGAACAAAACTGGTTCCATTAATTACAATTAATTATGATTTATGCAGTCTGACAGTTTTATTTTCCTGGCCCCCGAAACTAATCAACTTGGTATTACACAGCCCAACAGACTTACAAATCTCTGCATAATGCCATCTCTCACTCATGCCTGAATTAGTCTCAGACAGTTGGCTTATTCACATGATTTATGTTTTCTTCAGTGGACATTATTTTTGTTATGGCTTCCCATATTAGTTCAGTGTCTTGGACCTGCCTGCTTGGTTTTACTGCCCATCTTTCACCAGCAGCATAAAAATATGGTGATGTGTGAAATACATAATAAAACAAGCAAATTGAGCAACCAAGATGCAGAAGGTGTCAAACTCGTACAAGAGTTTCAGATCTGTACCACTTAAATTTTAATTTTGTTTAAACGCTGGAAATGGGCAGTGCACTGGTGATTTTCTACATGTGCCAAGTCAGAATTAGCTGATGAAGCCAGTTATCTAAGCATTTACAATCCTAAAACTCTGGAAAATTTGATGAACTCAACTAATAGCAGAAAAGGACATACTTCCTGAAGCAAGCTGCTGCAAACTCTGGCCAGTTTTTTCAAGGTCATAACAGATATGAGATATAGCAATATAGACGTTTAACTGCAAGCTTACCACCAACTGAATGAAATCCTCTCTCAGTTCAGAAACAACGATACTTGTGTTTTATTAATAAGGCAACTTTCAGGACAACAGAGTTCAGTTTTTGTTTTGTTTTTTTCAGTTGCCCATGTGGAGTTCCTCATGAGCATGGTCTGCAAATGAACTCCATTGGTTGTCAAACACAGTTCTGGGTGCATCGAGGTAAAGAGGTTCTATATTTATACCCAATAATAACAGTTTTACAAGCTTGTGGTAAGCATTGCTCAGTCTGAAAATACAGTGTCCACCCATATGCATCAGAGCATGCATGCCTGATGCATTTCACCATCCCTCTGAGTTTCACGCAATCCGAACCAGTGAGCCGTCTCTGATATGACACCCCTCCCTAAAAGGAGTGTGTTTTTTCAAGTTTTTAGATTTAATGGCTGTACCTGACATCGTATTGTTGTTTAAGTGATGATTAGCTGGTGCACCAATCATTTGTTTTGTTGTTGCTGCCCTGTAGTATCTTATTACCATGTGTGTAAGCCGTGCAATCATGGGATGAATGCATGGATGCTCTACACTCCTACCAGCAGTGGGCAGTGCAGCCTGAGTTAATGTAACACCACACCTTGGGCGCATCCCGTTACCCTTAAAACGCCCCCTACTTTCCATCACTACCTCCTCCTTCCCTTTGTGAGCTGGAAACTGGGTTGGGTGTCACCATCTTGCCGGCAGTCCCAGTACAGTAGGAAACAAATGAAGCAGTTTTAGATCATCCTAGGAACCTTTGAGCCAAGGAAACAGAGGAGGATCCTATCTGGAGGTGTTTTATGAACACCACACCCAGTTCTAATCAGCTGACACACACCCAACCCCAGTTGAGAGTTAATTGACCACCATACAGGAGGACATGGATTTAGGAAATGTTAGATTTTTTTTTTAACTTTTCAAAATATTGATTGTGATTTGATTTTCATTTTTATTTATTCAGCTGTCCTGCATTGTTATAATCCCCACACATATAAAACACCATATATATAATATTCAATAAAGGACTAATTCAAACACTGCTTTTATTTTGAAAATTAATGCGATATTCACGATCTTGTTTTCCCTACTAAGTTTTTTTTTTCTTTTCTAATAATCCTATATTGTTGCAAACTAAGAATCCCTAAAATACTAATAAGGCGCTTAATAAACTGCATTTGAAAGGAATTTATTGAGAGGATAGCCCCTTGAGATACAGCATCTCATTTTCAAAGGGGTCCAATAAACACAAATACAACAAAATATAAAACACACACAAACAAAAAACGTCCTTACATAACATAGACTGAAAATACACAGACAGCTCGCTCACTTTGTCCCCCCACCCCACACCCCCAGCCCTAAGCTGTTGTACAATAAAACTGTATACAATGACCCACATAATAAATCAGTTAGTCCACATAAAGAGCAGCTGAAGTAGTTTGTGAGTGCACACAAATTAAAAGCATAATATACTAATGATATGCATAGTAAACTGCATTTAGTGTGTTGTATAATAAAATAGCATGCTATTATAAGTTGCATTTTGAATAATTGTATAGCTTCGTAATTGGCTACTGGTATTCATATTAGGAAACAACTGCCCCAATTCTATTCACTTTCTCTCCCTCTCTCACTCTCACCTTTCCTCCCTTCCTCTCCTCACTTCCCAGGAGTTACTTCCCCATAGGAGAGAAGGTAAGGAGGGAGGAAAGGAAACAAGCAGTATGAATGACAAATGGGACGCAGCCCTTCTTTCCTCCAACTTAGCCTAAACACATCCCTCTATCTCATGTGAAATCAGACCTGACAAAGCCCTTTGGACTGAAACATTGTCCTTTTTAAATATTTTATTTAGTAAAGGTGCCATGTGAGAAACACTGAAACCAACTCGGTACCTATAGTTTGATGTGTTTACAGTTTTGCTCTGAGGTTACAGTCAGTGCCACATTTTCATACCGTTTGATTGTTTTCTGCTATTTCATCCAAACAGAGAACGAGACAGGGAGGATTCTGAGTCTTGACCCGACCTCATTACCGGGATCCAATTATCAAAATACACCCATGGCGTTTGTTCGTCCTGAGCAGAAAAGACCCTTATCTGTGTCTCCGGTCACAGCTATTGTTTACACCCAAACACTTTTTCCCTGTCACAATGTGAGATCAGAGCCAACCCAGTTCTCAGTGGCTGTTTACAGTGTTTATTGGGTCAGAAAAAAGTGGGGTGAAGTGCTCCGGCTTGTCTCTGCCTGCCCTGTGCACTTGAGGAACCAAGCGAAAAGACATTAAACACTAACTCAGATATGACAAAAGTGGCTCTGATGTGACTGAACATTGACCCGTACGGTGTGGAGAGGAGCTGACACGCTGAAAATCTCATTTGGGGGAGAAACCAGGCAGCTTTGTTCTTGTTTGCTATCTGCAGCAGGGGAAGCAGGCTGACATAAAACCATGACCCCATGATGTAGGAGAGAGGCTCTGGTGTTGACCTTTATCATGTGATGAGCCATATACGTTTTTGTTTTGTTTTTTTCTTTTTTCATTTTTATTCAGAGATGTTTTCTATATTTCTGACTATATATATATATATATATATATATATATATATATATATATATATATACACATATATACATATATCACTTCTCTCTCTTCCTCACTATTTTCAGTATACCCAAAATGACATATATCAACCACCATCTATATAAATATAGAACCATCCTCCTTCCAAATTCAATGTTGCTCTGTTAATTTCAGTGTGTAGTTGTGCATATTCCTTCTGTTCTCTCACAATTCATGTTTTATTTAGAGCATGCAAATAAAAATTCTCATGTGTGTAATCAAAATTACCCACGCATGTATTTAATGTTACTGTAATGCACTGCCAAGGTAGCAAACTTTTTTACATTTTTAAATCAAACCACAGCTAAATGAAACAGAAACTCTAAGTGTAATTTCTTTTGGTACTGCCTTATTAGCATGTATTCGCAATTCCATAATTCTGTTTTTCTTTTTTTTTTTTCTTTTTTTTTTTTTTTTTTGCCTCTTGCTTTGAAGGGAGTCCAAACTAAGCTTTTGGGTAATTCTGGCAGATTTGCAGAGATGATTTTTTTTTTTTTTTTTTTTTTTTTTTTTTTTTTTAAATGGGCATTGTCCCTATTAAATAAAATAAAGAATGAAAGAAAGCACAGGTCAATATTAAATCATATAAAGAATTTATTGGAAAGACTGCCCAGGGACTACAGATGAAAACTAGCCTTTTGGCTAATTCTGGCAGATTTGCATAAATGTTTATTAATGTGCTTTTTCCCTTTTAAATAAAATAAAGAATCAAAGAAAACAAAAGTCATTATTAAATAAAATAAAGAATTTATTGCCAAGACTACAAAAATAATGTCATCCTATTATTACTGGACTTCTAGGAATTGCACCCTCTGATACAAACATTAAATTGAAACAACAGATTTCAGAATAGTGCCACCAAAATAACTAGTTTCAATAGTTATTATGCTTTGTTCTGGCTATGGCTCAGGGCAATAGGGTGTGGATTTGATATATGCAATAAAATATTGCCTGTGGCCACAAATATCATGATAGTGGATATTACTGTTATTATTTTAATCATTTGCATACCTAATCTGCTTGATTGATTTGCTGTTATCTTCTTTCTAACAGTGCTCTGCAAAAGGGGAACATACTAAAACAGAGGGCTCATTCTCAGCGTGCAAATGAAAGTTGAATGAATGGATGGAAATTCATTCTCTTAGCAGTGTGAGGTGGTTTACAGACAGCAGGGGACTGTTGTGAGGGCCAGTAGGAGTGTTGGTGTGAGTGAATCAATCTGACACATACCAGCTTAGTGTAACTGAATCATGGGGATTTGATTGTTGTCTGCAGGTTTGGAGGCAGCTGTGCGTGTGTTTGTGTGTGTGTGTGTGTGTGTGTGTGTGTGTGTGTGTCTGCTTGCGTGCGCATGTTGGCCCGAGTCCTTGGAGCAGCACCAGAAACATAGCGGTCTGATATGCTCTAGACAACACAATCAATTTAAGCTTTTGAAACCAGCAGGGTTTCATATCACACAACAGCAGAATGGAGGAGGTCCGTTCAGCTTGCAATTGCACTCGGACCATTGTCCAAGTGCTAAGGTGTATTTAATTTTCAAGGACAGGCTGATAATGGGGCTCCACTCAGCCCTTGTCTGCCTTCCTGAATGTGCACAGAAGAAGATGAATGAGTTTCTTATTCATGAAGGTAGGAGGAAATTGGTTCCTTGGCATTGCTTTTGTGTGCCTTTCGACGCAAACAGCAAACATATTGTGTCGGGCCATAATGGAATCTTCAGGTCGCAAACGGAGGCCATGATGGATAGCTTCTTATCTTCTCTCCAGAAGGAAACACACCCAGAAATAATAAACAATATTGAGTTGTTGTAGCACATCTTTCCGCTCTTTGCACTTGAAGGAGGATAGCTTAGTTTGTTTTGTAATACACTGTTTGTGATATTTCCCCTCAGCGGCAGCAAAGCAATAAGTCTGGTGATAAATGTACCCAGTGCTGCTGTTGACCTGTCGAAAACTGCGGCCATAGAAGGGATCTTATCTCACTCCATTAGATTTGTTCTTCGGCTTTAGACTTTGAGGAGTGCTGCTGTTAACAGAGGTAGCCCTCTTTGTTTTGTTCGGGAAAAATAGCCCTTCTTGGAGGACAATTACCCAAGTTCCTCCATATACCATTCTGCATTTTTGTGTAAAGCTGGACAGAATCTGCAGACATTGTTAAAAGTGATTTAAGCTTGACCTTAGACTTATTATTATATTTAGCTTAAACGAAGTCCGGATCATTGCACAGTGGAGCCCTGGGGTACAAATTTCACCAAACACACTCAATTCAATAATGTATATGAACACAAACAGGATGGGATCTGCACATTTTTTGAAAAGATGATTTTTTTTTTTTTTTTTTTTTTGCCATTTCTGCTTTATTTGATTGTGACAGTGGAGAGAGAAGAATGGAAGAGAGAGGGAATGACATGCAGCAGAAAGGCTCAGGACCGATTCGCACCTGGCCGATGTAGTAAGGATTTTATAAATATGAAGGAAAGGTGCTTAAGTGCTTCCGGTCCTATCACCTTCAGCATAGGATGCACTGGACCATCTTTAACAAAAGGAAAGGAGATAATGACGTCCCGAAATTCCTTGCAACGACATTTAAAGCAATGCACCATTCGGCTGTTTACATTTCAAGGCGTTTACTGAGATTTGTGGTGGTTCTTAAGCTATTATATATAATCATCATAATCAGAATATTAACCATAACACCAATGTTTGTCTTTCAAGGACATGGATATGAGATGTTTTTCAGCCAGATGATATTTTTAATTCACTAAAGAATGATGACATGTACGGTTGTAGATTTATAAGCCTTAGGTGTTATACCTATCTTCCAGGAATCTAACAATTTTCATACAATCTTCATTAATAGGGATTCATGTTGATAAATTTGAGTGGACAGGAGGGTAAGCATGAACAACCATTCTTCATGTGACAACCATTTCGTTTCGCTTTTGTGACTGGTAGTCTATATTCCTTTTTATCTGAAATTCAACCTCGGTAATGAAGTAATATTTTTCAACGTGCTGTCCACGCTTACATAGCCTGCATGCCGCGGAGTATCTAAGACTTTCCGAAGTGCTAATTCTCCTTCACATCTTTCCTTGGGCTCATGACACTTTCCATCAAGGTCAAGGGGAAGGGGTTAGGGTAAGGGTGTAACTTTTTGACTATTCAACCACAGCCTTAGCCTTGATATGTTGTACACGAGCCACCAGAGCACCCCTAGGCTCTGCACATTTGTTGAAAATCATCCCCTGGAAGAAATGACAGTGAGGAACCTGTTTGTTTCTGTTCCCTCTTCCTACAGTGCATGGTAAAAAACAACAATTAAACATTTGCAGTGGAACAGAATGGACTTTTCTTGGTGAAAAGTTCATCCTAATTGGCTGCTGTGTTTTCTATACACATTCATACACATAATTCCAATACATGATGAATGAAATAACGTTTGCTGCCTGGTTCTTCACATAAGTTAACAAAATATGAGGTGTTTAGGACAATTGGTTAGCCTTACTTTAATTATATATATCTGTGAGGAGACAGTTTTTTAATATTTGCCTTCATTGTTTCCATTTGATGTCTATGTCTCCATTGTGTTCAGAAATAACATTAGCATATTGAATGCCCCAAACTTTAAAAAAGATTGAGAGACGATGAAACAAATCATGCCTGGGGGACCCATAACATCACAAAGTAAATTTATCTCACGCTGTATATTGTTTAATGAGTTCATTCTGCGTTTAAGATTTATACAAAACCACCACATTTGCTAGGCCATGGTTATAATCTGGATGGGATGCTCTGGTGATCAGGGCCCCTGCTGTGCCTGGTCAGTAATCCAACACAGGCCTTATCTACCACATTCAGTGCTGCTTTCATTTACACTAAACTGTGTTGTGAGTGAGGAAATCACATCTGTTTATATAGGAGGATAAACAGGGCTACATAGAAAATGTCATTTCTTGCACATTAAATTGTGCAGATTCCCTTTGAGACAACTCTTAAGTGCATAGTTGATTTTAATATACACTGTCATTCTCATTCATAGTGTGAATATACAAAATGTAAAGCCACACATTCTGTAAATTGAATCTGTCATTCTTCGCTAGCAGCACATACCTCGGGGACCTGTTTTTCTTCTGTCACTCAATCCTTTTCTTGTCATTAGTTCCTCATCTTTGCATATTTAGGACTGAAATAATTCGCTCATCATTATAGCAGCAGTCTGGAGTTGGACAGAGTCTACTACTCACTGGAAAATGGTCTGCCTGTCATTCTATCTGTCTGGGTCGTGGTGTGTAGCCGAGGCCCTCATCTGAAACCTGGAGAGCCGGATTCGTCCTCTCCTCAGTGGCTCCCTCTGTGGATAATCCATTATGGTGGGAAGATTCAGACAGGCGTAACAATCTCTAATGGTTGTGTCAGTCAGAACGCAGCTTACCCACTAGCCATTGGCAGCAGGGCCCGCCCAAGCATGGTGGGAGAGCACATTGACAGCTCAGGGATTTGCTGTGACGGGAATTGATTGACACCATAGCCAATGTCTTCATATGAAGAAGGAGCTGGGCTATAGAGTGCGGTGTAAGAGAGAACATCTTGCAGCTGCTGTTGTTTCATGTCTGATGGAAGTGGTGCTGATGATGATGATGATGATGATGAGTTTGAATCTCAGCCCTGATCATCTCTGTATGGAGTTTGCATGTTCTCCCTGTGTTGGTGTGGGTTTCCCTCCAAAGACAAAAAAAAAACAAAAACAAAAAAAAAACATGCAAATCAAGGACTAACTTGCCCACAGGCATACATACAAGTGTGAGTGTGTTTGTCACTCTCTGTGTGCTAGGCCTGTGATGAACTGCTGTCCTGTCCAGGGTGTTTCTCTGCCACAAACACATGCGCAAACACAAACACACACACACACACACACACACACACACACACACACCATGACCATGAATAGGAATAAGAGGGTATCGAAAATGAATGAATAATTTAAGAACTGCATTATAGTAGAAACCAATGCCATCTCCATTTCCCCCGTCTTCACAAATCTCTCCTTGCTGCACCTGGGCACACTTGATGTTTCCATTAGTCTTCCTTCTGCACATTCACCATACACGCAATTTGCAGCGCTTTGATTGATACTTTGTCCTTGTGTGATTGTTCGAGACATTTATCGCAGGCATTATCAATCTTTTTGGAATGGATCGCTGGTGGGATGTGATATGCAATTGCTTCAGACTCTGCATAAGTGGAATTCCTCGCAATAAGCATGCCTATTTATACTCATTTATATGGTTACTTGTGTATTATCTTCATTTCATCATTTGTTATCTAACACATTAGACGCCATTGAAGTATGAAAAATTGCTGCCTGCCTAGACTTCCTCTATGGCAGCATTGGCTCTTAATAGGCTGCCTGGGGAATAGGAGGAGAGATTGATTCTCCTGATGATTTCATTAGATGACATCAAAGCAGGGAAATTGCAACAGAGAGCGGGAATACATCTTCAGTGAATGGGAAATCAGTAAGCATCAGTCATTTGACTGATGCTTACTATAAAATAGCAGGCATTACACCAGCAATGACATGTAAACTTGTCAGTGGAGACATAATAATTATGACATTTTTGTCTCTAGGAATGGTGGATATGTCACAGTGATGCAGGGAGACTAAGATCACCCGCTTAACTTAGATAGGCCACTTTTAATATCCTCTCACAAAAACAAGAGATTCATATGAATCAAAGTTTAGCGATCTTTGAGATTATATTTGCATTTACTCTGTTGAGAGCAACTATACTAGGAGCAAAAAGATCATCATCTACGGTACATATACAGTACATCACATTAAATACATTCTTATCAAATGAGCTCTATTTTTTGCAATCAATTCCTCATTACAAATCATTCAGTATGCTTTTCAATGTCTCTATCTCATGAAACTGTGTTGCAGTCATTACTAAAGCTCCTTACTGTGCCAGTATCAATGAGAGCAGATCCTCTTTCCTCTTAACCCTGCCTCTGATCCTATAAAAGCTGGATCCTTATCGCCTTTATCAGGTTTAGAATAGATGGGAGCTTAACTGCCTCTGTGTACATTGGCAAAAGCTCGCTGGGTTGATCTTTTATTACTGCACAACCAAGGTTGCAACCTTGAGAGAAACCAAAAAGGCGGGCCTTAAAAATTGATTAGGGAATAAAGTAGTCAGATGTTATCATCAATGTCTTAATCATGGATGTCACACCCTTGGAACACTGGGCTGCACACAAATGTCATTACACACTGAAATACAACCCAGTGCACCAGCATAACCTGTCATTGTGGGTCTGTTAATAGGCTGCTTGTGTTTTACCTTTATGTGGCCTAACAGTGCCATCTAGGAGGAAGAACATAGAAGTGGCTTTCTTGAACTGACTTTTCAAGTCTGCAAACTGTCTGCAGAGTATCCACATCCAGTTTCCCAAATGAAGAGAATCACTACACACACAAAAAAGCATATGTAGAAACTGCAGTGAGGGGAATGGCATGGATTTGCATGCATGTAAAAACACCACATCCCACGCATACACACACATCATTTAGAAAGATGCATTATTTGCATTTTTCCCCCACATACATGGATCTTGTGCTGACATGCACGTTCCACCAGGCCATATTTACCAAACAGGAAGAGATCAGGAAGTACAACCTGAACCTGGAGGGTCTTTAAAGGTCTACCTCAGGCCTGGACTTGACTCCAGGAAACACCTCTATTGTTGTTGCATGCTCTTACTCACAGTCCTCACGTCAGAGGTGTTCTCCCTCTCCATATTTCCATATTAGTCTTCACTGGTGTTTGCAAACATTCATTCAAACCTCTCCTGTCCTGTAGGCATGAGAGATAATGACAAAACACATAATGCATCCGTCTACGCATAATATGTGACAACAGAACAAATCCTCATTTTTGGATGGATGGGTGATGGAATGGGAAAGGTATGCATTATAGAAGAGGACGTACAGGATCTACAGTTTCAGGCAACAGGAACTGGCATGCCCAAATTTCTTTTTGTTTGCGAACAGTTGAAGATTGAAATGCCACCTGATTTCTTGCTGACTTTCTCTGGAATATTTAATATAAGTTCTCAGCCAAATATTTATTTTAAGCTTTGGAAAATTGGTCCCACAAGAGACATTAACTTAACTTGAAGAGGAAACATACTCAGTCATATAACTTGGCCTACGTGAGTGTAGTCTATTCGGTCAGTTTAACAGTACTTTAAAGACATTACCCTTGTGAAGGCATCACCTTGTCCTTGACACTTGCTCTGCATCGACCTACACCTGAACAGGTGAGAACTACCACCACTGGGAAAGGCTGTTCAGGTGCCGCCCAAGCCAAGGTTAGAGGATATTTCCATGGGCTGGGCCTTAGGACCTCCCTCACTGGGGAATGGGTGACGTCAACCAGAGAGGATGAAATTTGTAAGAGCTCTCACTCTGTTCCTATTTCCTCATGTAACACTCGTGGACCACACTGTGCACGTCTAAAGGGAAAAAAAAACGTTTAATGAAAAAACGCATTTTAAATGCGTTAAAAAGTAACTTTAATGTTGCTTAAAAGCAGCTAAGTGGTACTGGCAGTGTGCGTTACATTTCTTTTTTTCCCTTTTTTGTTATTTGGAGATGCATTTTTTCGCTACTGGTAGCTGGCAAAATTCATAAAACATCATTTGTGCCGCTTCAAATTGCAGAAAAAAAAAAAAAAAAATGGCAGGTTTTGTTTTGTGAATCCCACACAAAGTGTAAGGTCTTCTTCCAAGGCTCGCCATTTTGCGGAAACTTTCCACAATTACACAAGGACAAATCCACAGTAGCATAGCCAAAGATGGCAATATTTCCATAATGTGTAGCCTCAGTAAACTACTGTATAATTCAATACAGCCACAGCATGTTTCCCTCTGGATAAGAGAGGCACTGCTCTCACCTTTTCCTGAGTGGAAAATGTTGACAGCTGCATCCTACAAGTTAATACCCTAGTTAAGTCTGTGGTTGGTGTCAAAAATAATTTTAGGGAATGCAGGAAAATGTTCATATTTGAGAAGAAATACACGTGATCACGACATAACATTCAAGTTACAAGGAGTTAGAATAGTGCGTAAGCGGGGGATATTTTTGAGCGGTTGATTTTCTTAAAAATAGACGATCTTTGCGGTGGAATAACACAATTGACCAATGAGGAGAGGCAGGGGCGTGGATTTCCGGCAATCTCGTGTGGCCAGTGCAGAGTGGGCGTCTCATCCGTCTTCCCCCTCAGCTCGTACATGACTTAACGATTATACAAGTTGGGCCACCTCAAATCGTGAATTTTTCGGGTGCAGTTGGCCGACAAACATGACAGAAAGCTCCGCGAACAAGCTGCTAAACGGAGACGTCTGTCACCGATCCTCAAGTGGCAAGAAATCGGGTAAAAATGGCTTCGTGAAGAACCACTGCCTGTTCCAGCAGCCACAGAAGTATCGTCGCCTGAGGGAGAAGGTGAGGCCCAACCGTCAACTGCTCGATGGGGAAGGGCCAGAAACAAGCAATGCTGTGTTTATTATTGTATGTAGGGAAGCGGTTTACACAGGGAAAGTGACAACATTTGATGTTTTACCCAACGAGTGCCTATTCATTTCTCATTTCGGCTGTGAAGGCTTGTTTTGAATATTTGTTATGCCTACAAACAGGCGAAAAGTGTGCGGCCACACGAAGACAGCCCAACGTAATTTCCCATGGAAAACGGAGTGGATTATAATTAACTTAGTGTAACATTGATGTTAAAACAGTATTGTCCCAATGCGACATAATTCTTGCTAGCTAGCTATTTAGCATTAGTTACGCCGAATTTGGTTTCTGGTATGTTGTACCTGTGTTTTAAAAAGTAGCCAAGTTAATGCTATTTTTAAGACACAGTTTTAATTAATCAGATGAAAGTGGTCAGCTCATGTTAAATGATCTATGCTAAACCACCCATTTTTTCCACACACATTTTGGCCTCATTCAAGAGACTGTGCTGTAATTACTTGTACCTGACAGCTGATAGCATAACTTTAATGCTAACATTATTGCGATCCTTTTTTTTTTTTTTTTTTTTTTTTTTCTTATTGTGTTTCACTGAAAGCACATTGGTGCATGCTACCTGATCAGGGAGGATTGTAGGGGTGAGGTGCTGGTAACATTACACCTTGTTGTTATTTTGTGTGTGTGTGTGTGTGTGTGTGTGTGTGTGTGTGTGTGTGTGTGTGTGTGTGTGTGTGTGAGTGAGTGAGTGTGTGTAGTGTAGATGGACCAGTCTCTGTTTACAATGACACTAACATGGAGAATATCAGCAGGACCCTATTGTGTAATGTTACCATAGGAGCTGCCTCTGTCTTCTGGGAGAGGAGAGGAGAGAGGAGGTCTACCTCAACATAACAGATTAAGGGGGAGAGGAATGTCTCTGGGCTTTGAAGGGTGTGGCTCCTCTGAGGCTGGAATGAGAAGCAGAAAGTGGCTGGTGGTGTGTGGGGGTGCTTCACTCACACCTTTTGAAGTTTTCGCAGCAGTCTGGGTTCGGTGGGCCTCCGTCAACATGCACGCAAACAGAGAGAGAAATCCTAAAACTATGTAAAGAGAAATTCAAACTGGTGCTCCCACATGTTAGGCTGTCACATTCCACACTGGCAACAGCATTCAACCACAATGCTGCTAGTTTCAACATACAGTGGTTTCAATTAGGACCAGGTGCCATGACTGTCAGACAAACTAGGCCCATATGCATGCACTCTCTTCATTCTGTCATGAGTTGGAGATTATGTCAATTTTCCTGTCTAGGAATGGATCACTGCTGATATCTGTATCTAATATTGCCTTGATGTTAGGTTAAAATAAGGAAAGAGTATCACTTAACTAATACCACAATTCAAGAGCTATGTGAAACATTGGTATTTTCACATTTGTAAGGAAGTGGAAACAAATGACCTCAATCATTTTGGCTGGCAACCTCAAACCATCAATCTGTGTGTTGTTCAGTAAAATTAATGACTGACAAGATTGTGTTTGTCTGTATGAAATTTTATATGTTAGTTAAACTGTAGACAAGTGGAAAAAAAGTGGCATCAGTTCATCACTCTCTGGTCTTGGGGCTGCTTCTTGATAATACATACTGGTGGAAAGTGGTTGACAAAGAGGAAGCCATAGTGTGGAAACAACCGCTATCACAGCAGCAGACCCACGGGTGCACCACCCACAGAATGCCTATTCTCTTGTTTCTTTGCGATTTTAAAACGCAGCATTTCGTAAATCTGTGGATATGGCCTCAGCATCCAAAATTTTTACTCATGTTTTAATCGCCAACTTTAAATGTACCTCTCCGTCTGGGTCTTTGACTGATTTTCTTTTAATCATAATGTCTATAGGGTGTGTACAAGAATAACAGCAAAGGTGAGTAACTTGTGAATAACCCAGGCAGAATGTTTATGACCAGGGAGGGAAAAAAGATTGCCGTAACAATTCTCAGCTGACATAATATAATCAATAAGCAATATGCAGTTAGTGTGAAGAGGATTCACACACTTAGTTTATGAATGTTTAAGGCTGAGTGTGAAACACGTTTGTCTTTCTGTGGGCAAAATAGAATATGCCTGTTTAGCTGCAGAGAAAGCTTTGTAAAAGAAAGGATTTACGAAGAACAGAGTCTTAAACAGTGTTTGTTGGTTTGAGTCTAGTCTGGGTGACTGTTGCTACGCCATCCTGCAATAAAAGCTGCACAAATTTGACACAGGCTTACGTCTGCTAATTTCCCACCACGCTGTAGGTATAAAAAGTTGAGCAAATTTGACATGTAGTCTGAGCTGTATTTAGTTGCTGTGGTTGACCTCAGGATGTAATGGTTTCTCTGAGCAGTGTGCTTGGA
The DNA here is from genome assembly GCF_902150065.1 of Myripristis murdjan. Classification (NCBI taxonomy): domain Eukaryota; kingdom Metazoa; phylum Chordata; class Actinopteri; order Holocentriformes; family Holocentridae; genus Myripristis; species Myripristis murdjan. The sequence goes on from NC_044003.1 coordinate 22,243,576, forward strand.
AAATGAATGTGTTTTTGTGATCAGTGCAGGCTAGGTTGAAGTTTGAGACTGTACACAAACCAGGAGGCCTGGACTGTGAGTGAGATCAAGGCTTGGAGTGCTTTCTCAAGGATCTTTAGGTAGAGATAGACCTGTTTGACCGGCATTGAACACAAACATACACACACACACACACACACACACACACACACACATACACACACTACGGTGCTCTCCTGTTCTCCTTGGCTGTGGTATTTCTTTGAGAGGCATGACTGGTCACATGTGCCGTTGCTTAGTTGCAGGGCAGAGCTTGTAATGAGTGACTGCCTTCATTTGTTTAGTGTTGGTCTTGTGGACAACCAGTCCACAGTCCAGCTCATAGTGATGCCCCAAAGATATTTCTCAGTGGCTCACTGGCTTTTGGTTGAACACGAGTTTTCCTGCCTCTGGCTGCTTTGAGTATCCTGGAATAGCACTTCTGATGTCAGACCCAAGTTTGTGTGCTCCCACAATTTGAAATCAGTATTCAGGGTTTCAGGGTTATGAGAAACCTGGAAAAGTCATTACATTTGAAAATTTAAAATCCAGGCCCTGGAAAATAAAAGTTTTGGAAAAGTCATGGAAATCTGACTAAAGCACACTCAACTCTGAAGACTGGCCACTCAAAGAGTGAAACCATTGTGGTGATACCTCATTTCCGTTGTGTGTGCATGCATCAGTTTGTCATAGGTTATTTTACCTCTGTGAGTAAATACCCTCTGCATTTTTTTGTCAAAACAGTTGCAAATTGTGTTCTTAGGTTGGACTGGAGTTTAAAAACATTAAAAAGTATCTCTGTGTATATCTGTTACTCATTTGTTCCAAAGAGGCTCATGGACTGGCTTTTACATCAAATATTGTGAAAACACTCCCTTTCAGTTAAAAGCTAAGCTTTTTCCAGCACTTTTGGCTATGGAAATTAAGCTAAAATGTATGAGGAAATCCTTCAAAAGTCATTGAAAATCACTGGTAAAAATGTTTGAACCATGACTATTCATATTTATAATGCTTCATGCATTGGGGCTGTGTTTGTTTCACAAACAAGTTCATCCCCTTCTTGATGGGCATTTTTCTCATTATTCATCCAGGGGTGCTTAATGTGCTTATTGTGTACTTTACTAGCTTCCTAACCGTCTTGCCAAGAGAAACAGTGTTCACAGAGCCATTGCTACAAAGATGCCGCATACTTTTGGTTCCTCTGTTTTTGGCCTGGCAAAAGCAGAGTTCTCCTGTCTCTGTTTCTTGACAGGGGTAGAGAAAGAGGCTCCAGGCAGCTTACTGACTTGGCTCTGCTCTGCCTTCTCTCACATTCAAATGGGCTTTCTGCTGTGGCAGATTTAATGAGTAAACAGATCTAAAGTGGAGTTAAGTCATTACCTTCTAGAGGAGAAACGACTGCCTGCTGGAATAGCTAAGGCTCACAGATACTACGACAGCCTAACTATAGCATGTTAAAAGTTGGAAAGTTTTTTTCTCTTACTTTTTAATCAATGAAGTGAGAGAAGCAGGTATAAATAATGTGTGATCTATGTGTAATTGTGTAATTGATGCAAATGGGTTAGCATGTATGACACTTAGATGTGCCAGTAATAAGACTGTTGCGTAAGTTACTGAAGAAAGTTGCTCTGGTTTAAAATCTCTTTTTATGATAACTCTTAGTTGTTAGTATTAAATAACTTGTAATTACAGTTGTTGTCTTTCTCTTTGGTTTTCTCCAGAACCAAAATGTCACGCGTAACTCCAGCCTGTACAAGAAACCTTTTTTGGAATCATTTGAGGAGACTCCTCTACTGGTGGCCGTGCTCACCTACATGGGCTATGGCATCCTCACCATCTTTGGCTACCTCCGAGACTTCCTGCGCCACTGGAACATCGAGAAGTGCCATGTGGCCCGGGAGAGAGAGGAGCAGAAGGTACAGTAGGCCTTCTGTCAATATTACAGTTGACTGAAAGTTGTTTGAATGCCATTCTATTTAAAACTTAAACTCGCTGACATGAGAGCTCAAACTTTCACCTCAACCAGACAAATCATCTAGAAAAAACACTGAAAAAATATCAGACGCTGATATAATCTGTCAGCATGCCAGGGTTAAAATAGGTCAGTTAAATAGCCCAATGCATAACTGTTTTGATGTGACTGGCTGTGGCTTTTAATTGATGTTTTTTAATGGTTGTTAGAAACAGTGATCTATAATATATATGTATTCTCTTGAGTTTGAATTGTTTGTGATATAAGGTGTAAGATTGGGTTTTTTTGTTGTTTTTTTAATTATTATTTTTGATGTTGTAAATGTGCTACAGCACATTTTGTAACTTATATGATTACATGTGACAAATTGATTGAGTGATTGATTTGATACAATTTTATACCTCTGTTCATGTGTGAAGTTTTCTACAGCAGGGGTCTAAAAATCCTTTTTTTTAATGTTATGAAAACAAGATGAAAAGACATTGTTTTGTGTTGATTATGCCTCACAAATAATAATAAAAAATCTTTTTCAATCATATTTTTTGAATTAAAAAAAAATGCGAGAATGTTTAACCACAAACTCTGTATCATGAATCAAATCAAATCGTGTGATTAAAAAAAAAAAATCAAATTGCATTTGCAATTGTTACATCCCTATAATGGGCTTTAGTGTATACGGAACCAAAAAAAGGAAAAGCAACATCGGGTGCATATTTGGTCACAAGACATAGCAACCAAGCAAAAAAGATCAAACAAATCATGTGGTTAAATCAAGCACATTTTAAAAAGTAGAAGCCCACTGTGTTATGGACTGCTAGAAGGAGGACTGAATGGCTTAAGAGGCTTATTGGCAGCTATAAATGTTTGGCAACTTAAGTATCTGCAGTCACTGCCCAGCATCAGTCAGCAGAAATAATTTTTTGATCTAACTGCAACCTCACCTAAATGGTATGTCAATTAACAAACCCATGAAATTGTCTTTATATTGGATGCACTGAAAGGCGTCTAAGTAATAGGGCTTCATAACACAAACACCCAATTAAGACCCAAAGCCTAGATTCCCCTGCAGCACAGCAATTTATAGAAAAACAGCATATAGCAAATAGAATTTGCTGAAAGTGGAGGGCATTGAAGTTACTGAACAGTCCATTAAAGGTGGTGATCATTTGGCTAAATTGTTGCAGAAGGGAACATATTGAATTTTCAAGTTTGATGCTTTCATATATTGTGCTTTAAATGAGGAGGCTGGTTGCAGACCATTCCTTTTTTTTTTATGAATGTGATGCGGTTGAGTATGCATGTTGTAATGCGATTTTAACATTTAAAATGAGTGTAGTGAGTGTTTAATTGATTCTAATTGACTTTGACTTGCGTATGTGTATTCAGTCAGGTAAATGTACTTGGATTCACATCGTCTCCCCTTACACACCCTGTACATGCACTGGTTGAAACTAGTTAGCATTTCTAATTCTTTGTCCGTGATATGCTCATATTCTGATCACATCTTTTTTATCTACAGTTCTTTTTTGAGCAAGACTTCCTGAAGATAGCCTTGCATGGCTTCCTTTTTGCCTGATAATCAGAGTATTTCCTCATGAGTACCTTGTATTAACCCTACATCTTAGAATTTACTCCTTTGTTGACTTTTTTGGACACTTGGCCTCCCAAACAAGCCCAAAGAACGGCATCGTGTTGTTTGAATGTTGGGTGTGTGATCCTTGAATGAAACTCTGTATGAGACACGTCCTGCCACATTTGCTATCAGAGTCAGAATTGTCTTTCACACTTGCTTTCACACCATTTTTAAAAAACATGATTCAGCAGTGGTAGTGATACTTTCCTGTAGCATTTTTAACACAGACGTGTGATTCTCGATCAAGACAAAGTTCACAGCCAATTTGTATTGACAGTTCTACTGTTCTGTGATTGTAGTTAGCACAAAACAAAAATGGGTTCCTGTGAAATGTACTCAGAAGGTTCATATCGGAAGAAAGGTCACATTTAGTATGAGGATACATGGGAGAGTCTTAGCTGAAACCATGCCCCACAAACTGTACATCACATGAAAGTAGGTTGGCTTTGTTGTAGTGTTCAATATTGCACAGCTGTTGTTTTGCTGTTTTTCTTTTTCAAGCCCTTATGAATGTTTTTCTTCCATTCCATAGGATTTTGTCCCCCTCTATCAGGACTTTGAGAACTTTTACACCAGGAACTTGTACATGAGAATTCGGGACAACTGGAACCGTCCCATCTGTAGTGTCCCTGGTGCCAAGATGGACCTGGTGGAGAGAGTTTCCCATGACTATAACTGGACCTTCCAGTGAGTTGTTGCACTGAGGCTGTGTGTGTGTGTGTGTGTGTGTGTGTGTGTGTGTGTGTGTGTGTGTGTGTGTGTGTGTGTGTGTGAGTGTGTGTGTGTGTGAGTGTGTGAGTGTGTGAGTGTGTGAGTGTGTGTGTGTGTGAGTGTGTGAGTGTGAGTGTGAGTGACTGAATGTCTGTAGGTCTGCAAGGTTATTACAATATCAAGGTGTTGTCCATGTCGTTGATATCTGTGCTTCTTCTATCACTCATGAGGAGTGTATGGGTGATTATTTGTGTATATTTTACTGCTCAGTGGGACGTTCAGTGTTCTGCACTTCAGGTCAATGACCCATTTCTGATAGTAAGAGTGACGAAAGGCATGATTCAGTACTCACTGGTAGTGTCTGTCACATGGCATTGTGTTGAAACAGAAGGACACGTCATTAATCAAGGAAGATACATGTTCCAGACTTTAACAGAGAGTAAGCCTAAGCACATATCTATCTGTAATTTATACAAATACAGTCTAGACACTAAGAAATGTCTGATGTATAATTAGTGCTGGTTTTGACCCAGTGTTTTGCAGCTTCAGCAGTTTCCCAGGCATCTTTGCTCTATTAGGCTACTCCCACACTAATATGTTTTCATTTTAAAATGCAGAATTTTTGTTCCATTATGCCTAATGTCCAGGCTGGACTGGCATATTCGCTTGGATACACTTCTGACCCTGTATTAGTTTGAATTCTCCAAATAAACCTAACCCTAACCCTTATCCAATGATCTTGTCTTTAAGTTCAAAAATTTGCAGTAATATGGACAAACTGATATCACTCGCGGTTAGCAAGGCTGCTCACATAGGACTTTTGTTTTTCACAGCACCATGCTAAAGAAAAATGAATGGAGAGAATTCATATATATCTGCACTGACCTTTCCATGTACATAAAACAGTGTGACTTTACTGATAACTGTGAATATGGTTTCATGCTTTGTTTGCTGTTTTATATGATATGTACCAAGTGGGTTTTTTAGTGTTGGTCTAAGCAAGCTGAATTTCTGAAAGTTTTCTATAGTTTTGTGCAGCAGATGCTTGTGGCAGTAAAATGTTCAACATTGAATAGGAAATGGTTTCTAGGCAACCATGACTGGCATGCATGCTGAGGGTTGTTATTTCTATTAACCTTGAGTCTTGTGCCAAATCTCTCTCTCTCTCTCTCTCTCTCTCTCTCTCTCTCTCTCTCTCTCTCTCTCTCTCTCCCTCTCCTCATGTCCCTTTCTCAGGCACACAGGCAAAGTTGTGAAGGATGTCATCAATATGGGCTCGTACAACTACCTTGGCTTTGCTGAGAACACTGGCACTTGTGCCGATGCTGCTGTTGAAGCCACCCACAAGTATGGGGTTGGAGTGGGCAGCACCCGCTATGAGATTGGTAAGGCTTACAAAAGCTCTTATACAGGAGGCTTAGGATTTTAAAAAGCCTCTACAGACCTTAACTTTGAAAATTATGCCCTCATTTGTAAGTGGCACTTTCAAGAGACAACAGAGGCCGCAGGCAAATAGAACAGCATGTTGTAAACGACAGTTTGCATGAAACTGCTCACATGGATTAGTGCAGTGCTGGCTGTAAGCAATGAACACTGTCATCCATAATTGCTTGCCCAGCGAATTAACACTCTGCACCAGACCCTCTTAACCACTGGGACTGATGCACATGTGTACTGACCTCACTCTTAACACCATTAAACAAGGATAAGAAACAACTCAAAGACTTGACAAGCAGATATCCTATTAAACAACTACACAAATAAAAGTGACCTGGTTCCTGGCATGTTGTTGTTTCCAGGGAACCTGGACATCCATGAGGAAATGGAGCAACTGGTTGCCAGGTTCCTAGGTGTTGAGTCGTCCATGGCTTTTGGCATGGGCTTTGCAACCAATTCCATGAACATTCCTGCTCTCACAGGGAAGGTATGGAATTTCCTTCTTTTTCTTTTGTTTTTTTGTTCTCTCTAATACACCCTGTTCCAATCTCGCTTCTTTTGTAGGTGGTATTTTACAGCCACATTTACCCGTGTGCCCATAACTGTAACCGGATACTCTAACTTTTTCATTGTTTAAAAAAAATACATTTAACATTGTTTCCTACATTGAGGGAAAACAATGTGTGTTTTCAGATACACGGTAGCCCCTGAAGAGTTCAGACTGTTCCACAACATGCTCGTTTCCGTTCCACTTTTTAAAAACACTGACTGCAAGAGGGTTGCCTAATGGCATTTGGCTAGTCTCTTTTGCTATAACCCCAGCAGGTCAAACCCACCAGCCTGCACTTCCTCTGATTTTCTTAGAGCTCTAAATGTCTTCCATAGTTTAGTCCTTTTAAGTAATGTCTGAATGGAAAGTAATAATGTGGACTGACAGATGTATGTACCTTGTGAACAGACTTCCTGACAGTGAGAAGCAGATGCAAACAGACAGAGAGAGAGACAGACAGACATTGAAACATAAAGATTTCAGTCACTTCCCTTGTCAGGAGGGTTCATAAATTCTAAACTATGCCTGTCACTTCCCTGCAGGCTCACATCTTCAAATCATAGAATAACTGAGTGTTGTGTAATGTGCTCAATCATTCATTGACCAGAGAAAATGGTGTGACCTGTGGAAAGGTCTGGGTGTGTTTTGAGTGACAGGAAGTGGATAAGGCTTCCGCATTTGTTCTAGGAAATCAGCCTTTTCTCCCCATTAAGGGGATGGCTGGACTTGTACCCCAGACTGCTAAACCAGCCAGTGCTCTGAAGAAACACAATGAGGAAATAATGTGCTGATTTTTAAATTAGATTGTTGTTAATTGCATTTGAGAATGGCAGGTTTCAGAATAAGACTGTGTGAAATTTCAAAACGTACTTCCGTTGTTACTCAGTGGGAGGGTATCAAAGATGTAAACAGCTTAACCTGGATTAGAGTTGAACCAGAGTGTAGCCAGGCCAGGGGACTTACTGTATATAAGTGTACACAATGTTCCAGGTATTTAATTCTCTGCAACAACCAATAATCTTCCAAGCATAATAATAATAAAGTAATGCACATGAAAGTTATTATTCAACGCTGGAAAAGTTCAGTCAGTTAAATCTTTATGTTAATAGCCTTCTTAAGAGTTCTGCTTTCCTATAGTAATACCTACGTATTGCTCCATAATGGACTTCACCCTCTACAATAAATAGTGTTTGTGTTCTCTGGCTAATTAGGAATGTCTACTCTGCTGGTTTTGAAATTAATATCAAAATTACTGGGTTACTTTTTGTCGATTGGTCAGACATCCCAAATTCTGCCTGAATAGCTGGAATGGATTTTTTTTTTTTTTTTATTTGTTCTAGGGTTGTCTTATCCTGAGCGATGAGCTGAATCATGCATCCCTGGTGCTGGGTGCTCGCCTGTCTGGGTCCACCATTCGGGTGTTCAAACACAACAGTGAGTGACCTCTAGTGCCTTGCACATTACATAAGAGTAATTGCATAGAATTTTTTTCAAAAACATGAACCCAAAACATGAAGTAACACAGAGGACAGAGAATTACAGTGATTAAAATGGATTCCCTGATTACTTTGCAGACAACAGTTATGTCCTCAGCAGCTTTTAGTTGCCTTACCCAAGAGAAAGGCAAATACATTTAACAAAGGTGTGTCTGTTGCAACTAATTGCTTGACTGAGTGCACATTATTTTGTTCACACAGTAATGGGTGTGGTACGCCTTTCTGTGTAGGACAAATACTAATACACACTACACTCACCTGAGCAGTATCAAAGCTCAGAGTCAGCAACCAGGAGCTTTTTTTTAATCTAATAATGATTTTTATCTGTAAAACTTGCAAAGAAAAAATGACACATGCATATTTCAGGTTACCACTAAAGAAAGAAAAACTGTGAAGCTGTAACCAGCTAAGTTTGATATTTTTAAATGATAAATGGCCATTAACTAACATTACAATGAATCAGTTAACTGACTATTTGTTTCGGAAGTAGTTGTAATCATAAAATATTGTAGTCATTGATCAAACAATGCATATTTTATAAATGGAATAGAATCTATCCTTTCACTGTATGACTTCTGTTGAGGTGTCTTTCTCCGTGTGTCTGTCTAAACTGTGTGTTTAACTCCTGTGTGTTGTAGACATGCAAAGTCTGGAGAAGCTGCTGAGGGATGCCATCGTACATGGGCAGCCAAGAACTCATCGGCCCTGGAAGAAAATCCTCATTGTGGTTGAGGGTATATACAGGTATATCTGTTAATATGTCTGCGTCTGTCTCTCTCATAAAGGCATTTGACCACATGCCAAAATGACAGGTAAATGGATAATACTGAGTTATTTATGCATTTATTTATTTTCGTTGGTGTCAGTTGTCTGGGCTGCTGCTCTTCTTGAAGTTATTTATTATTATTAATTTAAAGGGGGATAATGCACATTAATAAACATGACTGTAAATGTGCTAGATTTAGCCTTGAGGCTAATTTTCATCCGTAGTCCCTGGGCAGGTTGATGGATTAAAAGAACATTAGGAGAAAAAAATTCCTATTCCTGGCGTTGTCTTGTCTGCACAGCATAGTTGGACACATCACAGCTTGTTTGTTTCCCTACTTTCAGAAGATGTTTGCAGCTCATTTCTATACAGTGTGAACTACAATTTGCAGACTAAAAAAAATGTTAAATAATCTATCACAGTAAACACAATACCATAAATTTGATTTTGTCAAAGTTTCTGTATTATCCTTGTTTCACTGCACCCACATTGTAGGCCACGTGTTCAGTTTTTTTTTGTTTTTTTTTTTTTTTTCTTTTCATTTCAGTGTGTGCATTATGTTACATTACTGTCAGCAATGTGACCCCCACAGGAAGAATTGTGAGTCTCAATCAGGAAAAAAAAAACTGTGTCACATCTACATCTTTTTATTTAGGGCGTCTTTGTTAACTGGGACAGCAGTTAATTCCGAGCTAGGTTTGACACTGTTAACTTTGTGTTTTGGGTTTCTGTGATGCTCAGTAGTAAATGAAAAGCGTAAATGTGCAGTCATTTTGCTCTGGTTGCCGAGAAAGTCACTTATTTTGATGCAGGGTTGTCCACTCTATTTGAGACATTATGGCATTAGTAGCGACAATATGGTGGTATTAAATAAAATAGCCAGACATCCCAAAGTCTGTTTGAAGGTATTTATATGAGCCCTGTTCTCACTGTGCAAGCAAATCCATTTGTAGTAAAACAGTGAAGCTTTTTACAAGACAGCTGAAGCAATGCCTCAGCTTTTTACAGTTCTATACCTGATGTTGTATTCAGCTGCTGACTTTACATAGTAAATCCAAAGAAATAATTTGGTTGGGCAATTTGTAGTGTGACCATACCTCACCCTTGCTTTAGTCCCAACTGATGATTCCCTCTTATGTTTCTGTGCCATGACCTTGCTATGATGGTAACACTCACTCATTTCCCTGTGTCTATATAAAGAAAATAATGGCAAGGTGGACAAAGTGCACTCTCTCCTTGTAAACACAGCTGTCTGCCTTGTTCATTCAGGTGTACTTACTATATAAAGGCAGTCAATCCATTTGATCAATATAGTTCTCAGGGAAACTGCCTGAGATAGTCAATACACTTGACTAATGCAATTTTAATGGAGTGAAATTTCCAGAGGGATTTACAAAGGAAATGCTTCAAGTGCTAAACAATGCACACACAGCTACACATATAGACTTAAACAAAGAGCACAGACATATTGCAGATGGCTCACATGTTCCTCACTTCACCGTAGTTTTCTGTTTTTTCAGGTTTGAGTGCATTGGTTTTGCAAAATGTACTGTGCACCATTACTGATGCAGTATCCAGATATTTTCATAGCAGTATTTTTACTGCAGTACTTGCATCATGGTATCAAGAGCCAAATTCAGATCAGTTAGATAGCTGTGGGCAAGAGACTTTATTCCCCTACATTTAGCTTTGAGGTATCAAACAGCATCATAAGAGCACTTCAGTGTTTTTTTACACAACACATCTGATCTTTATTGAGCACTGTCAAACTAATAAAAGTAAATTAACATTTCATTCGACACTACTCATCTTTGTTGTTATACGGTGAGAGAACTTTGAGGTTCCGCATCACAGTTAGGGATTAAGTCAAATGATTGATTTGGGATCTGCAAAAGCCCCCTCGAAAAAGGAGGTCAGATGCAAATTGTGTAGTGGGACTACAAAACATTTACCCCTTTTTCACACGAGTTCCTCCTCTTTGCAGTATGGAGGGGTCCATTGTTCGTCTGCCAGAGGTCATTGCCTTGAAGAAGCGCTACAAAGCCTACCTTTACCTGGATGAGGCCCACAGCATCGGGGCTCTGGGGCCTAATGGCAGAGGGGTGGTTGACTACTTTGGCCTGGACCCCAAAGATGTGGACATCATGATGGGAACCTTCACCAAGAGCTTTGGTGCTGCTGGGGGATATATTGGAGGCAAGAGGGTGAGTGAATTATGGCAAAGGTAAAATTAAGCGGTTATGCTTAAAAACAATGGAAAATAAAGACTTTTCTCTAATAAGAGCTTTCTAGATCATTGACTTAAAGTATTGAGGCGTATTTGAACAAGTGGTTCCCCCCAAAATTTGATCACTTAATGCCTTGATACAAAGGCCTTTTGTTGGTGGCATTCATGACAGTTTAGTAGTGTCTGTAGTCTGAAGACTGTAAAGCAAATTTTCAACAAGATTTATTGTTTTGTTTTGTTTTTTTCCCTTTACCATGTGCCTGTCCCTTTAAGAGTACAAGTAAGCTGATGCAAACAAGTTAATCTTTTTATGACAGAGTCAGATTTAGTCGTTAGGTCAGGCCCACTGATATCATCAGAGTTACAGCACTTACTCATCCTCCTCAGGGACATTGCTGATTTCCTGACAGCTGACACCCAATGTCCCCTGTGTCATTCAGTTTACGTCATCACATGCTGTTGGTCAACACTTTTACCAGCAGTGAACTGCGATTCCTGTGTTTCAGATATGGATTTCATACAGCTTTATTTTCAGTTTCAAAATGACTGACTTATCTACAATTCTTGAAAAAGAGTGACTTGAAATTCTTGACTTTTTTCAAATTGTTTTGGAGGAGAACAACATTTTGGGCAGCACACCCTCATCAGAACATGCCCAAAATACACAAATGATTGTGTGTTTCCCGAAATATTGTTTGACTGCTACTAGTATGCTTGATTGATTGTCACTCATGCTTTTTACTTTGAGAGTCAGGATTATATTAATGTGTAGAAACCTGAAGTTATTCAGGACACCTATCAACATAGTTGTATTTTGCACATCTGTTGCTTTACCTCTTGCACTACCAATATTTCACTCCATTGTATGCTGTTCCTATTGTCCTCACACTACTGCAACTACATACAACTGTATGCCTTGTCAGCACTATGTGTTGCATTTTATCCCACAGTCAGTATGTCTGTCCTGTTATGTCCAACTGTCTTGTACTTTGTCACCTTCAGTTAACCAAATCAAACTTCTTATGTGTCTGTTGGACTTGGCAAATAAATGTTAAAAATAAAAGAAGTTATATACAAGTAAAAGTTAATAAATTACAATGGACCTTCTCTTAAAGGAGCTGATTGACTACCTGAGGAACCACTCTCACAGTGCCCTGTACGCCACTTCCATGTCCCCTCCAGTGGCCCAGCAGATAATCACATCCATGAAGACCATCATGGGAGAGGATGGGACCACACTGGGTAGGTCAATCTTAAGTCTAGTGAAAAAATCACTCAAAAGTGTGACTCTAGATCAGCAGCTGGGTTGCACAGTGGGTGGGAAGATCCCTTAACGAAAGACATGTGCCTTGTCTGCATATATCTACTCTGCTGAAGTGTCCTTTAGCATGGCACCCAAGAGTGCTGCTCTGGCCTGGCTACTTTCATCTTACCATGGATAGGGCAACCAAATTCAGAATTTCACTCAGTGGAGAATCACATTATTCTCTGACTGATGGGATGCTTTCCTCATATAGTTGGAGTGCGCCTGGGGAAAGTAGAAAACAAGAGAAGGCATAATAAAATATATTGAGGGTGTTGTCTTACTTGCTGCAAATATTCTCCTTAATTAACTTAGCCTTAGAGCTATACCACTGCTAAAGTATGAGTACATGTAGCAGAGGCTCTGGTCAGAGTTACATGAAGATAGATTAAAACTCAGTAAAACACAGTATAAACCAATCACAGTAATCCAGGATGGTTCTCTAGAACGCTAGAACATTGTTTAGGACCATCTTTTATGATGGTTGCCATTTGTTTGCTGTTCCACCCACATAGAACGCAAAAAGTTTTGGGTGGGCAAGATACACTAAGCAAGAAGAAATGTAGATTGGTTGGAGCTGGCTCTGAGGAACATGTCCAGATAGGAGAAAATACTTTATGTGCATGGTGGAGTGAAGGAACCCTTTTTGTTGGGCTTTTCTCGCTTTCCTTTTTCCTTGGACAGCAGCCAATCAGAAATGGTGTCCTAGATTTTAGGCCTAGTTTCTGGGTCACTTGGAAAGTGTTTTGCTGGTCTGTTTTGGGAGTACACATTGCCAAGGTCTATTTGCCATGGCTTTCTATTCATGACCACAAGATGGCAGCATAGACTTGCGGCTCTGTGTGTTTACATGAATCTGAGGTTTAGTCCTCCCTGGTAGTGCAGAGTCATTGACTTTGTAGGTGATAACTGGAAGAGAGTGTTACGGTGAGTTGCCAGAATATCATAAGTTTTTTTGCTTGTTTGTTTTTCAGGATCACATCAGCTTTGCCACCTTTTACTATGTTCTTCATACTGAGTCTGCCTATTTACTCTTCCAGTCTCTCATTCCCAGCCAAGTGATAAAAATTAGTATTGGTAGCCAACTGGCAAATAGACATAAGTAAACAAAGGAGTGTTTGACTAGTTTATCGTACCCATATGGCATTTGCAAACTCAGTTATGATATTATTTAAAAATCACCTGGACTCATGCCCCCCTCCCCTTCAATTCACATTCGCAATACCTCAGTGGCTACTATAAAATGGAAGATGCTCAAAGAGGGATTTTCATGCTCAGTAGTCCTTTCCTGTTCTATAAAAACACCTGAGTTTATTTTTCAAGGCTGTGGTGACAAAAGGTTTGCTCCAATTGCACCTAAATCAGGATGCGATGTATCGGAAAAATGCAGCTTATTAAAACTTTGAGACCCTCACTTCAAATTTTGGGGATCTCTTTTGCAAGATGAAGACTGACTTTTTGCAGTTGTAGTTCCTCTATCTGAAGAGCTTGATATGAAACTAACACTTAAGTGTTCATGTATCTCAAACATGAGCTTGACAGTGGTTGACAGTCTGCCTTAGTCCTTCCTTTGTCTTCCTCTGTCTTTTGCAAAGTGCAGTGTTTAAGAACTGGTAGGTGGACAATATCCTGCCTCTTTCAGAGTCAGCCCAGGCTGATTGAAGCTCTTGGAGTAGCATTCTGTTGACTCTACTACACTCTCTCTTTATGGCTTTCAGATGTGTGTTTTGTTGGTGTGTGAGAGCCTTTGCCCTCCAGCTGGGTACAAAGCGGCATGGTGCTGAGGGTCTGAGATCCCGACAGATCATGCTCTGTTGTACTCATCTCTTATACACACATTCACACACACAAACAGGTCAATCTGTGGTCTTGGTTTTCTTGAAGGTCTGTACACTTTAACTCCTTATGGGCCTTGAGGGTAGCAGTTTCCCTTAAAATCCTGATATAAAATCAGATTAGCCTACCTCGGGAGTCCAGCTCTCAACCATTAGGGAGAAGAATAAACACCTGAACCAACATTGGTGGTTAGAAACGACCTCCATGCCTACTTTAGTCTTTCCACAATGTCATCAGCTCTTTTTAAGATCGTTCCCTGAGACAAGGAGGCTAGACATGCTGACCTTGTACCATATTCCAGCTTGACAAGTTTTCCTTGTGGAACAGTAACAGTGACAGTCTGATTAGTTGCAGCCCAGTCACTGTTTGAAATTCACGCCTTTGAAGTCTCAGACACTGACACTGAGTCGCAGTGACAGTTGAGTTGCCTGCTTACAGTTTGGTGATGTGTTCAGCTCTAAGAATGGCCGTTCATGGTTCCAGGCCCAGACTTACATCAAAATGGACCTCTCTTGTTTAAAGCTCACATCAATCAATTATGTGGATGGGACTTAAGGGTAAAAGACGGGCAAGACAGTGTTCAATGTGAGACCAGTGTGAAAGGAATGCAAAAACACTTACAAAACACTCTGCCTGAATATCACATGCTACTGTTTCATTTTTCCTCCAACTAATCACTCAGTGCTGAGAATAGTTTTGGATTCCTGGACTCTGGAAAAAAATGTCTGGGTAAATATGTCAGACTTTGTTGTGTCTCGGGCTGCTTTGAAGCTGTCATGTTTCTGCTCTGTTTTTCAACACGGCCAGGCAGATGTCTGTTGTTGTTGTTGGCGCTTTATGCTGTGTGGTTATTTATTTGGTTAAGATGCTATCTCTGCAGGCTTGGCATTATGCAGGTTTGAGTGAGGCAACCCACTGTGTGCATGAATAGGTCATAAGACTGACACACATGGATTGATCCCTGTTTGTTTTCACCCCCTTGGCCTCTCAACTTATTGATAACAAATGTTGTAGGGTTTTCTCCAAATAAATGTATGTCATTGTCAAATGGATTGAAGATTTAACTGGGGACCAAGCTCAAGAACTGCCAAAATGGAGCCAAATGAAAGCACAGAATACCTCATTGGCCAACGTCTTCTAAAAAAAAAAAATGCAGTGATGTTTCTTTGCCAGCCAGTCGAATGTCATCACAACTAATTTCATGTTGCATATATCCTCTGTAAAGCCATGTAGTTGAAAGGAAAAGACAAGTAAACATTAATGTAAGAGCTGCTGCTGTCCTGATGTGGAATTTTTTTTTTTTTTTTTTTTTATATATCATGGATTAATGTTTCTGTGTGGTTTCCATTAATATTTATTCACTTTCAATATTGTGTGTTATGAAGATCTCCATTGCCAAAGTAATTGAAAGTTTTTCTCTTTTTTTTTTCATTTAATTTGAAGTAAAGTGATAAAGCACTGTTTTTATTGGAGAGAGTTTAGCGTCTATTCCTTAGATAGTTGAATATTTCATGGTTGGCATCTGCTCCTGCTGTGCAAGCTGGACTTTGCCTCCACTTGAACATTTTGTCTCTGTCCTCTCCAGGTGCTGATCGCCTCAGACAGCTGTCAGAGAACACCACTTACTTCCGCAGGAAACTGCGTGACATGGGCTTCATCATCTATGGGAATGATGACTCTCCTGTGGTACCCATGATGCTCTACATGCCTGCAAAAATTGGGTAAATGATTCACCTTCATTCCCTATTATTTAAGGGAATCCTTGGAGATCAAAATATGCGTTTTTGACTGCTGTTAACCTCAAAGATTTATCTCTCGTTAATCATTCCACACCAAGGAAAGACATACAGGCCTTTGCTTTTTTTTTTTTTTTAATCAGTGACCTTCCTTTCCTTTGTCACTTTTTGTATTGAAGACAGTTAGTAATGTCAGTCACACACATGGCAGAAATATCATCTCAGATGTGGTGATAGTTGAGACATCAGACCCTCTTCAGGATTGCCAAGTGTTGCTCTTCGTCTAATCCTGTCATTGCGTTGCAGGGCATTTGGTCGGGAGATGTTGAAAAGAAACATCGGCACAGTGGTGGTTGGCTTTCCTGCCACGCCCATCATTGAGTCCAGGGCGCGTTTCTGCGTGTCGGCCGCCCATACCAGAGAGATGCTTGACACGGTGAGTCACTTAAAATAGCATCTCTGTGTATAAACTCAAACTTTTCGACACCATGTACCTGCCCAAGACTTTAAACGTGAAGTCTACACAAGGTTGCATATTCTGATTGTTTGATCATACAGCAATATCTCTGTACAGAAATTCAACAACATTCATATACATCACATTTTCTGTTAGGTTCAACTTTAAAATGCACTTATATATTCAGAACACAGTATTTGTATTTGCTGCACCACCATCCCTGATGTGTATCAGTAATACAACATTGTCTGTTCACCGTTGGGAGTGATAAGGAAGAAGTAGTTTCTCAGATAATCTATACTGTACACGTTGGTTGAATGCTGCAGGACTTCTGCTACCAAAATTCAACTCCCTTTTGGTCTTGTGTAGAAGTCACTTAATGATTTCGACTCAAAGTCTGTCATCTTGACCATTGGGTGCAATTCAAGAGGGTGCTGTTACACTTAATGCTGAATATTTTTATTCCTCTGACACAATTTAAGAGTCTGTTTTTATTCCATGGATGATCAGAGTACTAAGTGAACTTTGCTCAGCAGTTGGTCGGTCAGTCAGTCAGTTAGTTCTGCCTGACTGCTGACTGACAGAGCCAACATATTTTGCGTGTGTGTGTGTGTGTGTGTGTGTGTGCGCGCACATGTTGAATAATAAAAGCATCCAATGTGTCCTTTATTATAGAGGAACTTGGAAGGCCAAGCTGTCTCTAAATATTACAGTGTGGCTCAGACAGAGCTTTTTACTCAGGCCGCTCTGTCTCTCCAAAGACACTTCATTCATCTCACTGAAGAGTATGTCAACACCATTTTTAATAGTCCATTTAAAGGGCATCAGCCTGCCTTTGTTGAGCACTTCGAGGAGCCGCTTTTTCCGTCTTTGGAAAACCCAGACCTCACTATTTCTCAAGCCATGGAATCAGAGAAAAAGGTCAGGCGGAAGGTAAATTGTTTCCAGGTGTCCTGCAGTGTTGCAACGCTGATACAGTCTCTGCTGGAAAGGAGTGGAGGAGTTTCTGCTCAGATGTGGTTTTGCAGGGAGCTCTCTGTTCACCTTTTCTCCAGTGCCTGCTCTCCTTCACTCCTCTGACACCAATTATGTATGACAAAAAGATAAAATCCTTGTTCACACTGTCATTTGGCATGATTAATCATCTGCAGCCTTTTTTTTTCTCTGGCAACACATTATCATAATGTGCTTTTGATCTACATACATAATGTCTTACAATTCAGGATTAATAACCTCCTTCCTCTTTCTTGGTCAGGCACTGGAGGCCATCAGTGAAGTGGGCGACCTGCTGCAGCTGAAGTACTCCAGACGTGAGCAGCCCCTGCCTTCTCTGGCTTGGATGTCTGAGGAGAGTCTGCTTCAGGACTGAGCCGCTGCCTCATCCCCTTCCCGTTATATCCAGCCTTCTGCCCCTGTACACTGTTCCCAAGCAGGCCCCCACCCCCGTTCTCTCCACTCCTCTGTCTTTTCCCTTCACATACCCCTCCCTTTTCCTCTGAGCCAGTCACTATCACCAAACTCCCTCTACCACTTTCTGTTCATGGTTTCTCCCATCCACCTCCAGTCCCTGTGAACTCACCAGAGCCAAAGTCTCCACAGGTCCGCCCCACTTAGAAAGCCTGCACACTAGCATTGCTTATCAGCCTGTGTGTGTGTGTGTGTGTGTGTATGTGTGTGATGCATTCTGTGACCTGTTCAGCTGAGTCACCCATAGCAAGAGACCAGAGGCATCCACATGTTTCTCTATGTGTCTTGTTACAAAGTGTGTTCAGATCCCATTCAGTTTGTACTAACTTATTGAGACTGCATTTGTGCAAGACCTAACGTCAAGTCTTATTCCTGTGTGCAAACTGAACTAGTCTTATTTGTGCAATACTAATAATAATGTGGAGTTTCTATGTTAGTTCAAACAATGCAGACAGAGTTTTGCTATGGGTTGCCACTCATGCACTTGGGAAAAAAATATATAAAGGAGGAATAGGTTCATAACATTTGTTATTATGCACACAAGAGTTTAAAAAAAAAAAAAAAACATATATGTAAATATTATTTATCCCAAAATTGATAGAGTACTGCCTTAGGGTAGCATCCCAAACCTCAAAGAAACATACATTATTTCAAAGGAGCAACATAAGCATGTGTTCTCCATATGTATTTATCTGATGGCTTTTTCCTAATCACTTTTACTTGAATAAAGACTATAGAATATTGGGTTCTTTCCCTAACCAAAGGATATATATGTATAGATATATTTTTTACCTTTCTCTTGAAATGCAAAGCACCTGTTCACAAAGAAAAAAAAGCAGGGAAAGAACCCCTTTGGAAGAGGAAGAGCAAGGAATATTTTTTACAGCTTATTTTCTAGAAATATTTTTCAGCCTTATTTACTGTTTACACCTGCACTCAAAAACTTGAGCCCAGTGTCTTTAACATTTCTATATGCTAATGAGCTACATGTGTGATTTTTGTCGTTGTCATTCTCACTCAAGTGCTTTCTTGTTAATCAGCGTCGACACCAATCTCTGAACATGATGACACGCTGTAACTTAGATCTGTATGTATGACGATTGTGCTCCCATGCTTATCTGATATACAGACAGCTTTATTTATTTAAAATTGCTTTCCTGTCTTTCTTTCAGCTGTCTATTTTTGCGAGAAATGTACCCTTTTATCTGAAAGGCAGCTCCAAATGTGTCCCAATGGAACGTGTGTGTTTTAGCTGACTACTTACACGTCTTACTTCAGTGCTCACACTACTGACAGGCATTGTAAATGCACAGATGATGTAGTCACTGAAATTAGCAGGATTTGTTTGGGCATGCTTAAAATGTCAGAACAGACTTTTATCTTTCCCGTACTGTATCATCTGTGATCATCTTATTGAATGGCATTCCAAATCGACCTGCAGTCACTGTTAGGTGTTTTGTTTTACCGTTACGTTTTCTGTGTGAACTTACATAGACAGGTCACCCCTAAGTTTTGCATATTGTATGTGCCACTGTTAAGCATCCAATTCATGTGTGTATGTTTATGTTCTGTCTGTTCTGTTTGTTGATGTGAATTGAAAATAGTTGTTCATCTTTGGGCCACACCAATGTAGCCAGTCAGAAAGCTGGCCCTTGTGTGGCATTGTGACCATTCCTGTAAGTGTCCACCAAAACTACTAAACTCAGCTGATGTTTAGAAATGCTTTTATTGATGTTTTTTTGGCATTATGGCACAGTATGACAACTTTTAAGGACACTTTTTTACTGTATGTACATCACTGCAGATACAGACATTTATTGCATTGTTGTCTTTGAGTGACAGTCATTCCAAAATGTTTTCTTCAAATCTTTTCTCCAAAATGGCTTAAAAACAGTTGAACAATGTATTTTATTCAATAAACGTTACAGAACACATGAGAGTATAATATGGAATTTCACTTTTGAGACAGCACTAAAACTCTTAGCTCCGCTTCTTGTCAGAGTTTCCTCTCAAGCTGTCTGGTGGCCTGCGCAGTATGTTAAGATCCTCTTGAGTTTCTCTCTTTGGAGGTAGAGTGAAATTGCAAACAGTAACATCAGCCAGTTTTCCTTTAGTTTGAAACAGGAACACTGAAAACGGACGATTAAAAATGTAGTTATTTTCAGAATTGCCTCTGTTGATAAGAAGTGACATTGTTCAGCCTACCACAAAACAGTCCTGTAAACTGACCTGCAGCGGCAACTGGAAACTTCCTTATCAGTCGCTTTTGCCCTTAGCAATTTCATTGTATTGGGTCAAAGATAAACCACTTAAAGGGGTTTGTAAAGCCATGATGTATGTTGACCGTGCTGTTGGAAACAGTGCTGCAAAGATTAAATCACTTTCTTTGTATTAAACTCTGTAATGGCTCTGTTTATTTACAGTGGACACGTGCAGATTGTACTAAACTTTCAATGACAAAGCTTTTTGACAGGTTAGTCTTTGATATTCTGTAGTTTAGTTCCCATTCCACCAAAAAAAAATAAACAACAACCTTGAGTCCTTTCATCTTAAATTCATTCTTAATGTTATTTTTCATGAAACGAAACATTTTGCCAGTGTGGTGGTAAAATGTCATGAAAACACTTGATTAAACATATGAACTTATGATATGATCTCATCTGATTGTCAGGGCATTTCACTTGTTTGAAGAAAGATAAGATTTTAATACTCCAGCAGACTAGAGTAAATGCAGATTAACTTTTTTTTTTTTTTTTTAACAGTGATTGCACTCGACATTCCTTGCATCCACACAGGACAACTCTTTGTTAAGGTGCCCAGTCTAAAGTCCTCGTGCGTTCAGACCCCTTCAGGACACAGATTCTCCCGCTTACTCACACACACACACACACACACACACACACACACACTCCCCACCCCACTGCCTCTGGAGCTGTGAGCAATGAGAACCCCCCCCCACCCCACCCTATCCCATCCAACACCCTCCCCCCCAGTCCTTCAGCATCAGCCCTCTGAATGCGTGCGTAAAAGGCAAGTTTACCGTTGGCTGAGCTACACACACACACACACACACACACACACACACACACACATACACATACACACACACACACACAACACATACACACACACACACACGCACACACAAACACGCACACATCTTACTGAACCGGTGTGGATGAACTTCAACTGGATAATGGATTAACGCACCAGAGATAAAAACGCACAGCATAGTATGAATTCCAGATGTCAATGTATTGGAAGAAAAAACCCACCCACCCACCCACGACGAAATGACTCACATTTTAAAGTAGTTGAATAAACGTGCGCCGGTGCGGACGGGGAGGTTTTGCGTGGGTATTTGGGGTTCTTTGGTATTTAAAGCCGCTCAAAATCTAATTTTTATGGGGAAGGTAGGCTTTGACCTAAACCCAGCAGACGGACAGAGAGTCGCCGCAAGAGTCGCTGGTGCCAGACATGGATAGCGCGCTGGATACCTTTGGACACTGGTGCGCATCTTCATAAAGTGCGACACATCGAGACTGGCGAGGCTGAAAACTTCACTTGCCCCCAAGTCAAAGTTGCGGTCAACCTGATGAAGGGCAGGAAATATCACTCCCTCTGAATCGACGAGTTAAAGTTAGAGAGAACAGTCGGAGAAGCGCCTCCAGAGCAGTTTTACAAATCTTCAAAGGAAGCTTTTCAGCGGAGAAGATGCGTCAAGAGGTCGCCGGGAGATTTCAGATGCTGCTTGTGATTTGGCCGATACTTATCGTTAGTTTTGGGACGGGCTTTCCCACTAGACACAAGAATGTAGCCCACAAGGTAAGTTTTAATCGTGCATTACATATGTGTGTTGGCTTTTTGAAGCTCGGCGAGTTAAAGCAACAAGTTTCGAAAATGACTGGGACGTCTTGCACCTGCGACAGGCAAAATGTTATTTTTTTTTTAATGGAAATTATGAATACCTTATTGGATGTTTGCCAATACGGTAATGACTGTAAGGTGTATTTCTGTTTCCTCAGCTTTATGTCCATTTCATTGATTACCTTTGACCAATCCTATGATTAAAATGAGAGCAGCGCCATACATACATCACAGCAAGACTATACGTCTCCATAAGTCTCTATGGATATTATAGGAAGACTGTCGTGACGCCATAGGGGATTAAAAAGCACAGTAAAGTAGGATAAGGTCACCATGAGCTCAGTATTGAGTACGTCTCTGCATGGAATATTAGAGCCTAGTAATGCGTGCAAACATAGAATCTGCGTTTCTCTGCATGTTTTAGTTGTGCATCATTGGATAAAAGGCTGATGGAGGCTGAAGTGGTCATTTTTTTCATGTCATGGAAACAGCATTTGGTCAAATCAGTCAGCAGCTCACACAAAATCTGTTTGTCAATCAATCAGGTCAGCTCAAATTACATGAGAGTGGGATTTCCTCAAGAGTGCAAGCAGACCTGTATTGTTTCCCTTTCTTTCTCCATGTATAGTAAGGTAGCGGAGAGGGTGTGCCAACACTGGGCATACACTCTTGCACCGCACCAGTAATAAATTCAGAAGTCACTACACACACCCTGTGTAGTGTGTGGTGTGTCAAAGCTAGTGTTTGTGTTGTACATGGACATATATGGATATCAAAGTCTGTGCATGTTTGTGTGGTGCGAGTGTGCATGGATGTGTGTGTGTGTGTGTGTCGGGGTTTAGTTTTTGTCTTTGAACTTTTCCTTCTTGTGTGGCCTCCCATGGATGCCCTATTGGGTCTCCCTCCCATCATCTGTCTGATTGATGTCAAAAACAGAGGGAGGGAGAGAGAGAGCGGGGGATGGTTTGTGAGTTTAAAAAAAAAAAAAAAAAAAAAAGCTTTGGCATTTACGGTTGCTCATTTCATCCTCCACAAGGCTGCAGTTGGTGACTGTGCACCTTTGCCTGTGACCTGGTGGATGCTCGTCCAAAAGGGGGTGGCTGGACAGGAGAGATTAGAGTAGGAAGAGAGCAGGAGAAGGAGGAGGAGGAGGGGTGGGGGGGGGGGGGGGGGGGGGGGGGGCTGTGGGGCAGTACAGTAACGAGAGGCTTATGTAACCAGGGTAAGGCGAACCCTCTGAGTCTCTCACACTGCAGCTCAGGTCAAGGGTCACCTCTCTGATTGTTTACGTTGCCTCTTTTTTGTGTTAATGTGGAATTTCCTGTTTTCGGTTTTACCCTCATCTCTTGGGGAAGAGGAGGACGAGGAGGAGGACGAGGAGGAGGAGGAGGGGGGGGTGGGGTTTGTGTAGAAGTGTTGAAAAGTGGCCTCTTTCCCAAATATCGGGACCTGTTTGCCCTGTTTGCCTTTTCTGTTTTCTACCACCCTACCACCTCCGCAGCCTCACCCTGATTCCACCGAGCATGCATTTGTTTTCCCTGTGTGTGTGTGTGTTTTTTTTTTTTTTTTCATTTGCAAAGGCAGTGATCAAAGAGGGCCCATAGTTTATTGTTCTTCTGTAATGGTTTGGAAACAGCCAAGTGCAGAGGCCTTTGATATCTGCGGTCACATAAATCAGGGCTGCCACCCCCCCACCCCCACCCCTGAACCTCACCGGACTCCCCACCCCTCGCCCCATCCTGAGCCCCTGCCCCCTTCCATCGCCTCGACCTCCTCTCCCCATCCCGAATGTGTGTCACCATCAGCAGCATCAGCGGCAGCGGCGGCGAGCTAGCCCTAAATGGATCCGGTATTTTCCAGCCGGTCGCCTGAAAGGACAGCGGGACACAAGGCTTTGTGTTTGCCGCGGCGATGGGAAGCGGATTTCCCCGTGTGGCGATGGTCTGAAGAAGGAGGCAGTTTCCAGGCCAGGCCAAGGTCTCCCACTGCATCCGCAGAGTCACCCTGTAAAACACACCACATGCCATCAGCCAATAGGCCTTTGATCAGGAAGGCCCCTCCACAGATGAGAGGAGAAGAGGAGAGCGGGATCAGAGAGCACGAGGGGGAGGAAGAAAGGAGGAGGAGAGTGATATACAGGGCGAAAGAATACAGGATCCAGATGTGTAACAGGACAAGATGAGGAGGGTGTGAAAGTATGTGGCCTCCCTCATGACTCTGGTCTTAGTCGGGTCTGTGTCAGCTTGTGTTTTTCTGTGTGTGTGTAGGTAAAGGAGATTGTGTCTGTATGTATGCGAGGGGAATATTGTCACTGCCGGTCAGATATGAAGGTACGACACACAGACATGCGTTCGTTTTTGATCCATCCAGTTCTGAAGACAGGCTAGGAATGCATTGTGCAGGAGAATATCCTCAATAAAATCTTACGCCAAGAACAAGGAGTAACCTGTCAGAGATTTACTTGATTTTATATATATTTTTGGCAAGCAAAACAATGTTAGGTCTTTCTAACGGATTATATGTCAAACATTTATCAATGCAGACTCCAGTTTATGGCTTAAACCTACATCTCTCAGTAAAAATAATGGATCAGGCTGGAGGTGTCAGCACTGAAAAAGTGGTATTGGTGTTCCACCAGATCCGGCGATGAAAACCCCAGCACTAAGCCGAGTCAAAACCAATGGCACACTCATCTAAAAGTACCCACCTTTAAAAAAAAGTTTAAAACGCCTGCACTACGGGACTTAAATTTCCTGGTTAATGTAGAAAGAATTGTGACCTTTGTGTAATTACTGAGTACACTGTTTGAATTTACATTGGCCTTTCTGACAAACCGCAGGGCCATTTGCAGCATTTTATGTGTTTACTTGTGGTAAAAAATGGGAATTGGTGAAAATTCATGTTAAAAGCTATAATGATCTCCTGGCTCAGTTTCTGCCATTGGACTGCTTATTGCAGTAACATTGCCATAATTTGTCAAATTCTGCTCCTTGTCTGTTTGAATAGGGTATTAATTCACAATGTGGTAATAGGTCAAACATGCATTCGCCACAGTATTTGTAAGCAATGGGTGATTTACAAGGACATATTGTTTTCCTTCCCCTGTTTTCGACTACTACACTCTTCATCTATCGCTTATTAATGCTGACAGCCTCTTCCTCTAAGTAGGCATTATGTGTTCATAGTTGGATACAGCCAACCAGATAACTTTTTACAGGGCAATCACAGAGAGCCAGTGAAAAGTACACCCTGTGCTAAGGCCATAACTATATGTCTTCCACTGTTCTGTCATTAATTCAGATACTTTTTCCCCTCTTTTGCCCTCCAACTGCCACTGTTTTGCTCTGGGCAGACCACAGTCTGGCATAGCTCCAATCCCAAGATCATTTCCAATTGTATGATTGGGCTTTTTTTGTTGTTGTATAGAGGATATGCTGCAGACTTGTGCAGACAAGGGTTTAGAGGGGTTGGGGTTTGACTTTGGCCATTATCAGGAATAAAACAGACATGTGTCTTCTTCTATTAGCTGTGTAATAAACACTTGTTCACTGGATAATCAGGCTACAGAAAAATACATTTTTTCCATGATTATATTCTAGACACACTTATGTCTCCAGCTCCTCGCCATTGTAGTGTCACATTTAATCTCAGTCATTAACTTTTCTTCCTGCTGGCCTTCCTGCTGAGGACCTGAGAGGGGACACTAAGTGGTGGTCGTGGCGGTGGCAGTACGGCAGGTTCAGACACACTCGGGCCAGCCCAGGGGTCCCACGCCTCCCAGGCCCTCTCATTAAAGCTAAAAGAGGATCTTTCTGGCACAGGCCCCTCTTTGTCTAAAGCCTGGATGCCATAACTGTTGTGGGAAAAAAAAAAGAATGAAATAAACGAGAGCTGGTTGGTTGCTTGGCTGGTTGGTTGGTTGCCTCGGTGGCTTTTTAGAATTGCTGACCAAGCTGTGAAATGGTAGACATTTTCAAGGTTTCTTCCTGGAAACAGAGCA
Source organism: Myripristis murdjan (assembly GCF_902150065.1). Lineage (NCBI taxonomy): Eukaryota > Metazoa > Chordata > Actinopteri > Holocentriformes > Holocentridae > Myripristis > Myripristis murdjan. The sequence goes on from NC_044003.1 coordinate 22,269,052, forward strand.
CTAATTGTGTGCTATAGCTGCTAAGCAATGAGCCATTAAGCCAATTATAAAAATAACTAAACGTTTTTGCCGCTAACCCCAAAGTATTGATTAGGTTTTATACACTACCTCAAAGCATAACACTGATGTTTTTTGTTTTTGTTTTGTTTTGTTTTGTTTTTTTAAAGCCAGTTTGTGCTAGTTGTCTTCATAAAAAGCCATTTTCTTATTTTGGAATTTTGGAATTGTATGAAAAGCATCATCCTCAGACCTTAATCCATCAAAGTAAATGTTATGTTCTAGTGCGTTTTTGTCAAAGTTTCTGTTTTATTTTTATTTTGTTGTGTGTAAGTTGTTAGTTGTACACACAGGAAGACATGGAAGTGTCTACTGGCAAACATTACCTCATACACGTCACCTCATGCATTGCAAATGATCGGGGAAATGTAAAGCAGATATGTACAGCATGGGCTGCAACTCTCAATGCCACCATTCCAGTTGGCCATTCATCATTGTTCATGAGGGTGATAGAAAAACAATAATAAGCATATTCACTTTTCTTTTCAATCAGGCTCACGGCCAGACACCTCAGAGCGGTGGCGTCCAATACGCCCCCGAGGCTTTGGAGCAGCACAACCAGGTCCAGAGTCTACTGCCGGAGCCCCACAGACACCAGAGGAGGTGGTCCCACACCCAGCACCGCTCCGTTGGGGTCCTGCCACAGCCTGAGCCTGAAGAAGAGACTAAACCCTTCATCCTAGATCTCAAGAACTTCCCGGACCTGGCCAACGCCGACGTCAACTCCCAGAACCCCAATATACAGGTCAGTGGTACGCGGGATGTTGCAAATTACTGCATGATGGTTGATGTTTGACCAGGTGTAAAGAGGAACTTACACGATGGATGTTTCAGCTCGTTAGAGAGGCACGTCAGGATGTGTATGCATATGTTCTTAATTTCCATTTTCCATTCCAAGTTTTATGGGGACTGATTTTTTAAATGTATTTTTCACTGTTATGTACTGGCCTGGCTGCATAAATCCTTATGAACTGTAGTACACCATAACTTAACCACCACTTAAATGACAAGCTCATTCATTTTGGCATGTCTGGTGTCATTACACAGTAAAAAAGGGGGTAGGAAATGGTAGGCTAAATAGAAATCTTTTGCACAAAAGAAAAAAAAATGGGCAGTTGTTTCTCCCTTCAGGGTAATGATTTATTTCCTACTTAGTAGCAAAATGCAACAATCTCACCATCTAATCTTGGAGAACCAGCTGTGTCCTTTTTGCTACTATTTAATCAAAGTGTAATAAAACCAAAAGGCAGTCTGTAATCATAAGCGTCACCCATTAAGTCCTCATCAGTCCGTCTAGATTGGCCTAAACGTCTTCAAAAAGTCTTTCTGTTTAACTTATCTCAGCGTAGTAATGCTTCCCCTCTCTGGTCAGTGCAATCAGGATGTGGTAAGGGGAACGTAATGATGCCCACGTCTCCATCATGTAACTACAGTGACCCTGCTCTCACTGTCCCAGCGAAACCAAATTTTCTACAGCATATAGTAGACCAGAAATACCATCTTAAAGTTATATGACCCTGCACTTAGCTTGCAGTCCCCTAAAGCAAGCAAAAGCAATTTTCCAATCGCCAGGTTTGTAATTTCCTCACTGCAAACACTGTGCAAAATTATTTTCACTACATTTACCAAAAGATAGTGAAAATGCAGACAGGAAGTTTCCCCTCCAGCCTGCTTGTTGCCTGGTCTTCACATCAGCTGAAGCAGGCCCTTGTAACTACTGCAGCATCTAGGATGAGTCATACTGAGGTAATGAGAGGTAGTTAAGCGGAATAAATGCTTGCAATTCTCCTCCCTGAGACGAGAGCAAAGGAGCCGGGATCGTTTGGTTGTCTGAATGCTCATGCTCATGTCTGGCTGGCTGAGTTAGAGATGCAGCAAGTGGGTTTGGTTTCTTCAAATACTCCTCTGAGGATTGGAGATGGCTGATCTCTTGATATGAGCTTATAAGTCAAGCCGTAAAGCAAAGTGATATTGTTAATTATCTGTGACAGCACAAAACCAGAACAATTATTCCAATGATCTTGGACATGTAAGCAATTCTTGTCGAACATGAATAATGTGTATGTCTTCTACTCACTGTAAATTAGGCGGCTTTGGGTTATATGGAGTCTTGGTTTGCTAGTTAACAGCATTGGGAAAGAGTTGTTCATGTTCACAAGTACCAGTGCTTTCCACATCATGTCAATAACATGGGTGAATGATATTTGTTGGTGCATTTTTATTTTCAAATTAACCAAAATCCTTTTCTCTGGCCATGTAGGTGACCATTGAGGTGGTGGACGACCCTCAGATGGAGGTAGAGATGGACCTGGCTAAGGAAAAAGACTGGCTGCCTTCCTCGTCCTCTTCCCCATCTTCCACAGTAGATTGGCTAGGAGGGAAGAAGCTTTTCTGGCCCCTTTTCTGGGGCTACACTGACGCCGATTCCAGCGAGGACAGCACCAGCCGCTCGGGTTTGGAGGAAACTGGGGAGGATGAGGAGGACGAAGATTACTCTCTGGATTATGGCAGTGAGGAGCCCCTCCCCAGCGGAGTGGGCGGGGACTGGGATAGTCGTTGGAACGAAGGCTGGGACGCGATGCAGAGCTACTTTGGTGAGGTTTGCCAAGTGGTACACTCTGTCTGCCAGTTTAGCCATATAAGCACAAATTCCTCTCGGTTTTTCACCATTCAGTGTCAGATTTGGCTTCTTCAAATCGCAGCAAAACAACAGGACCAACCAATTAAAACGGATCACTTCAGAAATTACCAACATCAAAGAAATTTTTTTCCGCTGATATAGGGAAGAAAAAAGTAGCAGCTCAAACTAGGGGAATGCAATCAATGAGGTTCACATATCAAAAGAAAGATAAAGGGGACAGGAATGTGTTGTGGAAGAGAAAGAGACCAACAGACTGGCTCAGGGGGTCTGCCTGATCGACTGTCCTGACAGCCGGAGTGAGCCAGGCGATGCCAGGAAGACAGGCAGCGTGAGCACTCGACCATCAGGGCATTGTGGGCTTCAGGCACTTTGAAGTAGACACTGGTCGTGCTGGTCACTGAGGCCTGCCTTTTGAAGATGGGTCCGATGCGCTCGCTAATGGCAGCGTGAGGCCGGCACTGTTCCCTGGGACAAAACAGCCCTCTGCTTGTGGACAATTAGAGGGCAGATTGGGAACACAGAATGACAGGGGCCATTCGGCTGCCCCTTTTATCCTTTCCCGAGACCCCATGGGCCCCCCCAGACCCTGGCGGCCCTCACTGCCCTCTGCGGCTCCGCCTTTTGAGCCAGTTCAAGAATTTCGGGGGGCTTTCAGGGCTCTGCATAACATTTATGGCTTTGTTTTTTTGGTTTTGTTTTTTGTTTGTTTGTTTCTATTTAATTTTGCTTTCCTCGGAAGGGAAAAAATAGCAGTGTGCCTCAGTGTGCACAGACCTTATTCACTGACAAAGAGTAAAAAAAGAAAGATATAGAGATGAGGAGAAAGATGAGAAACATGCAAATCGACAAACAGTGACAGCGAGAAGTGGAGAAGTTGAGAAGTTGAGAAAAAGAGACTGAGAGACAGAAAGACAGAGGATGGGCTGGGCAATGGGCAAGACTAAGGTAGAGAGTTTATAGAGGAGCTACAGCCATACTTTAAGTTTTTATTCTTCAAACACAGCATTAGAGATTTCCATGAATAAAAATGTACACCTAACCAATCTATAGTGATTGTATAGCATATAGGTGTATAAAAATATTGAGAACTTTAGCTATGTAACTTTCATCCATTTGCTGATAGAAATCGTTCTGCGTAAGTGATGTGCATATAGACTTCCCAGCAAAGGGCAACAATGCCTGTTAAGTGGTCAGATCTAAAGGCTCGATGAACATAAATCAAGGACGTCTACTTTAGCTTCTCCTGTAATTACGTCTCTCCTGAGACCCTATTCCCGTGTGGCCACATGGCGAGTTGGCTGCGCCCGCAAAGGCAAAATTGGGTGCTCGCTGCACCCAAGCTGGTATTTCTGCACCCACCTCGCCTTTAATCAAGAATGACTTGTTTTCAGTGTGATTAACACTATAAGGAAACTTGGTGTGCAGACAGATCAGCCCACCCCAGCACAGGCTCTCTCGCTCTCTAATTTGGATAAAGCCTACTTCAAAAGAATATGGGTTTGTATGGGAAAGGTTAGACCAGGACAAAATTTCCCTCTATATTGACTGAGGCAGGCGAGAAATTTTCAGAGTTTATCTTGGATCAGGATGTTGACGCTACTCACCCTATCAATTACTTCAGCGGAGTGCTCTAAGCTGATTTGTTTTCATTTTTCTAGCTTTCTAAGCTGGAAAACAGTTGGTAATCTTGATCAAACCTTAGGAGCTGTTGTTTTTTCCCCATGTATACAGAGATTGAGCCAGATGTTGGCCTCTGACCACAAACATGACACAATGATCCTCAAAAATGTTACTGTAAAGTTAGTACCACCTTTAGCTCTCTCTCTCTCCCTCTTTTCTAATAATGTCTGTCATTTATACAATATATAAATTGTTTGAATTGTTGAGTTTTTACAGGGTTGCTCAGTAGCTTATGGTTCCAAACCATAGTGAAATGTAAACAAAAGTAAGTTTGGCTGAGTTAGTGTTGCTGACTATGTTTGTCTTTTTCCTTCCTCAGAGAAGGAGACAGACGAGTGGACTGCCTGGTCTCCCTGCTCTGTAACTTGTGGACATGGTGAAAAGAAGAGGACTAAGTCCTGTGGTTACTCCTGCACTCTTACAGAGGCCTCCAGGTGTGACCTGGAGCCATGTCCTGGTGAGATTACACTAGTCTAGTTTCCCTTCAAGGCATACATGCCTTCTTCATTCCAGTGATCACCAATGATAAACTGTTTATTAGAACTTTTTTCCATTATTTTCGATGAACTAGGTTTATTCCAGGGCCACAACAACAGAGTTTCCTACAGTATACAGACTTCTTAATCTATAAAGCGTGTTTAATCTGTACTTTATGTGTGTCTTTCCCGTTTGTAGATGATGTCAATTTTGTGGTGGAGCCTTTCCCTTTCGAGATGGAGAATGGCACAGAGCCATTTGGGACAGGTCAGTTGAATGTATTTTGTGTTTTGCTAGGCCTTACATAGTAGCAGAGTTGAGGAAATCACTTTAAATTCACTCCAGTTGTTGAAATACTCAGCAAATTTAAGAATGTGCCTTTTTTGGTTAGTAGCAGGGCATATGTACACAAATAGGAGAAAGAAAAAATGTTTAGGGTACAACAAAAGGTACACCCTGTTGGCTGTCTGTGTGGAGCACGTACCATGAAACAGTAGGGCTAAGCTGTGGCGGCCTGAGTTCAGGTCCGGCCCAGCTCCTTTGCTGTGTGTTGTCCCCCTCCTCCACCCTGTCTTTCCTATCTCTCTTTGCTGTGACTGTCTAGTGAAGCAGAAATGCAAAAAAAAAAAAAAAAAGGCATATGCAATAACACCCCCCCTCCATACACACACGCAGAAACAGCTTGCCAAACCAAAATCATACATTTTATGCAAAGTGAAGCAATTAAAAGTAAATACAAAGCTCTTTAATGTGGCAGATCTTTGATATCATGTTTCTAGTGTGGTGCAGCCATGGATGTTTCAAAGAGTTACGGGGGAGATTAAAGCCCCACTTTCCCGTATTCAGTAAGGGATTGCCAAGATCTCAGAAATGTACCAGTGCAAAACAGTAAATCTGAGATTTTCTCATGTAAGGTGCTGCATAAAATGTTTGATCAGTCTAACATGAGTGGGACTGCTTCCAGTTCACAAGAATTAGGCCCTGTGCAAAAATGCCTGGTAATACAGTATATCTCACCTGCCTCTGGGCGCACTATCAATCCTATCAGTTAGTCACTTAGCCAATCATCTACCAATACCCCAAGTGAAGCAAGTGTTACATCAGGCTTGCCCATCTCTTCCAAAATATCAAACAATGTTTGAAACACTGAGACACTAGACATCAATTTTCCATTTTTGAAACAGCCAAGTGCCTATTCAATGTGCAAATAACTGTTTGGGGCAAAGCCAGAACATGTGCCCCAAAGAAACAGAAAGTATTTTACATCAGTCACACATCGGATCCAAATTGGAATTCATATTAAAGTGCTTGACCTCAGAGAAATGTAGATGCAATAGTATAAGACCATGCTTGATGCATAGAGATCTTCAGTGATACCCTGCCAGTGCATCTAACTGTTGTCCCTCTGCAATGTGTATAGTCAAATCTGCTTCCCAATCTGACTTGACCTGACAGGTTGCTGTTGGTTGATGATATTCCCCTATAGATGATGGATTATAAGAAAGTAAAGCTATACTGTTGGGTGTACTTGGGATGTTTGAATATAGAGAATGCACATGCATTGGATCTAATGAAGTTTTGAGAATGCACTTCTTCACTAGCTTGATTGGTAGCATGGCTGTTTGTCAAGATGCAAGGCACTGGACTTTTTGATTTTCAAGAGGGTGCTGTCTTTACCACTAGCAATGTCATCTTTGTTGACAACCGTAACACATGATTTTAAATGATCTTCCCAACAGATGTAGACAGCTGTGAGAAGTGGCTGAACTGTAAGAGTGAGTTCCTCCAGAGGTACCTCCACCAGGTCTTATCCGAGCTGCCCAGCTGCCCCTGCTCCTACCCTTCTGAAGTGGCGTACACAGTGGTCAGCGTTTTTGATGAAAATCAAGACCGGCCGTTCCGCTGGCGTGATGCCAGTAGCCCTAAGGAGCGCCTGGACATCTACAAACCATCAGCACGTACCTGCATCAGATCAGCACTTTCTGGCGACTCATCTACACTGGCAGCGCAACACTGTTGTTATGACGACCATGGACGGCTGATCACACGGGGGAAGGGTGCAGGCATGCCTAACCTGATCAGCACAGAGTTCTCACCTGAGCTGCACTTCAAAGTGGATGTGCTGCCCTGGATCCTTTGCAAGGGAGACTGGAGCCGCTTCCATGCGGTGCGGCCGCCCAACAATGGGCTGAGCTGCCCAGAAAATCCCCATGAAGATGTGTTCATGAATGAACTGGAAGAGGCCAGGGAGTACTGAGGGACCACAGCCAAAACTACCACTTCAGCCAGAGAGGAGGTGGGCCCAATCCTAACTTGAGAGTGGACTGCCTACCTTAAAAAAAAAAAAAATCATATGATATTATATCAAAACCATGCATTGTCTATGGACCATGCATGATTACTCAGAGGTAATGCACAGATGTGACTGGGAGGTTTTTTGGGGGGAGGGTTAAGGCTCATAGTGAAGTGTGGCTGTCTCAAGTTAGGATTTGGCACAGTGTCCTGATATCAGGCTCAACTGACCTGAACATGAATGGAAAAAAAGATGCAGTATTCTCCCAATGCTTGCCAACCTGTTACACATCTGGCATGACATCAAGCTCTCTATCTCTCTTTTTTCATTCAGTACACACTCTTGGTGCGTGTAAGCATGATGTCTACCTGCTAGCTTTTTTTTTTTTTTTTTTTTTTTTTTTTTTTTTGGTGGTGTCCTGGAGCTCATGTGATTGACAATAGCAACATATGGTAAACATCTTGATCATGCTTCTTAGAGAATTTACATTAGGAAATGTATGATTATGGGCTGGTTATACTGATGAGAGAAAGGAATGCATGGGCAGAGTCCAACAAATGAATAATCTTCACTATGCTGCTAACATTAAGTGAAAATGCTTCAGGTTTGAAAGGTACTAAGGGGGACAAGCCTACAATGTGAAGGACGAACATTAGTAGACCCCCCCAAAAAATAATAATGATAATAAAAAGGTGAAATTTGGCAAATATGGCAATTTGGCAGAGACATGCAAGCACAGTACATGTCAGTCAATCTACTGGGACACAAGTAGTAACAGTGTCCCATTAGATATTGTGCGTGACACAATTATAGTAATAATTAGTAATATTGAGAGGTTGATATACATATTAAAGACAGTTGGAATCTTAACCAGAGCAGTAAACTAAAGGGATTTCAACTCTCCTTGTGACTGATGAGCTTGCTGGTGCATATCCTTTAGGCAGTAATTACACAGGAGCAATGCATTTGATTTTAATTGCTTTGTCACACAAATTGATTCCATATGTTTCCTCATGTTTCGACAGCATGAAAAGCTTTGATGTGGGTCTCATAGAGTTAAAAAAAAAAATTGGATCTTTTGTGCCTCTGTTAATCCAGCCACCTAAGCAACTACAGTGTAAAATGTAGGCAAAAAAGTGTTCTAAAGTGAGCAGATTGTTCTCATAGATGTGTCTCTACAATGTTCTCAGGGGGACTAAATGACCATGATAAAAATCTGTCCATTTACCTCGACCATGGAGCACTATTGGACCTTTGTATGAAGTGCGCATGTATTCAGGTAGAGATTAACAGAAGGGTAGCGAATGTGTAATCCAGATTGGGACTGATGAACAGATAATGGTTTTTAGCAGATGGAATTCTTATCACTGAATAGCTGTTGTCATTTTGATGCATTGTGTCCGGCAAGAGGCTGTTGGCTTGAAGTCTTTGGATTTCTGTGCAGAACTTGAATGGATAGAAAGGACATTCCTGTTCAAATAAACACTTGAGTCGTCACTTAGTTGGTAGTGATGGCCAGCATAGGACATTTGATAACATTGACATGGAAAATAAGCGATTTAAAAGCATCTTTTAACTTTAACGTTCAAGTAGTGTAAAACAATGCTCCAGGAATTACCAGTTCTATCAGTTCTAGTTCTGTGGGATTTTGCTCCAAAACTCTTTCAGGAATACTATTTCCAGATGTATATATGCGAACATGCATTTACATTTGGAATCAACAATTTTAAAGGAAGGCACTTTATTTAAAAAAGTATATATATACGTATACATATATATATATATACACATGAACAAAAGATATATATGAATATCAAAATGTACTCATGTTTGCCATGTGTTGAAGATAGTGTTATTGTGAAAGGATAACTTGCCAGAAATGCTGCATTGTTCTATGAAAGTGCATATATCACGTGTTCTGTCAAGAAAAGCATGATCTTTTTGTGATTTCTGAACCTAGTATTACATATATGGTCTTGTACAGTATTTATTTGTCTGTTCTTTTTTTTAAAGTTTGCTGAAGCTTTGAAATGACTCTATACTCAACATGGTGCACTAATCGGACTGAGAAATGCAGGCGCTCAATGTCAAAAGGGAAACCATTTGCCTCACATCACTTCATACAGCATCATCCAGTGTCTGTATTTCATTCTACGTTGTACTTCAGTGCTCTATGAATATGTTGTTGCAATTATGATGAAGAAATATATAAAGACTTTGCATTCATCGCCTGGCTCATGTGAGGTGTCTTTATTTCCAGGTTTTTCATATTATATTGTGATGCTATAGAACGTATAAGATATGATAGGTATTAGAAGAGGAAGGCATGTCACAAATACTAGTAGGAAAGCTTGTTGCTGTTCAGTTATCAATCCTGCCACTTGTAGCTTGATTCAGAATTTTTAAATGTCAATGAGAAATGCCTGAAAGGCTTGTCCAAGTAGTAGACCATACTTTGTCAGCTCCTAATATGCTGAAGCTGTTGTAAAAGTAAGGACTTTAAATTAGAGTAAGGTAAATATATATGGAGCTTTTGATGACAAGAGGGTATCTCTTTATGCTTCACTGATTAATGTTAAAATGACATTAGGCAACTTTGCATGTTCCAACTGAAAGCTTTGATTTTCAATACGCAGAAATGATGTGACATGACGCCAGTGAAGTGCACACATCATACTCATCCTCACCATTTCGGGCAGTCTGTGATTGCTTTATACCAAGAGATACCAAAGGGATGAGAGGAGCAAAAGATCCTGAGATGAACCCGGCGTTTTCTCGACAAAGCACTTACTTGCTTACTTTGTATTTCGTTTCAATTTGTGATTTACTATAGCTGGGAGAGTGTCCCAAACCAAGAATTTCATTTGGCCAAATGGGACAAATGTGTGCAGGTTTGTGTTTTTAAAAAAATCAACCACTGTAACTCAATCTTTAGTTTATTATAAAATACTGAAAATACTGTCTCAATGCAGCAGTCATCAGTGAAAAGTGCAGAAAGAACAGAGAGCATTCTAACAGCTGATATGCAATTCCACCATAGAAACCATTGCATTTAGGAGAAAATTACTTTTAAACAGCTGTCCACTGTAGTGACCACTATGCGCCAAAGGGTTAATGTATGAACTTTTATGTTTCTGTATACCCGGGAGTGTCTTTAGGATCCAGAAATAAGAGCCAATGACCATTCAATGTTAAAGACACTTGGCACTTGTCAAGCAGTCGAGTTTCCTTCCAACCTCTCCATCCCTAAATGCCTGAAACTTCCTTTATGTCAGAGTAGACACAGCAAATGTTGTTTATTCTCATGAAAAATACTGTTTCCATCGTCCACAATTGAAGCAAACAATGTCAGACCATCAAAGGGAGGTTCCCGTATAGTTGTGAATGTCCCGGCACGCAGCACGCTGGAAGGCAAAATTGTTTAATAATCTGTGATAAAAAAGACTGTCTTTTTATGCGTTAGTGTCAGCCATGATTAAAAGTCATGGGAATGGGACTGTAGTTTTTCATCTAAATAACCTTTTCCATGTTTAATGTTCTTGGATCCAGTGACGACAGGATTCAATTAGGCGTCATGGCCCAGTTCCCTTGATAGTACATGGAAGAAGTATGTGCAGTCACTGTTCTGCTAGGTTATTGCAACACTCTATGAATCAGCAGCATCAAACGTTTCCCTAATTTACTCCGTCTCGCTGAGTGTGTGTCCTCAGCCGAATGTCAGTCTCTTTTTACAAGTTGAGCTCATGTCTGGGGGTCAAAAGCTGCACTAACGTTATCTATTAGACATCTCAAGGCTCTGGTCCAGCTTTTTTTTTTTTTTTTTTTTTTTGTTAAAGCATGTGTCAGGACTCAAAATGGTTTTTGGGCCAAGTTCAGGTGAGCCACATGATTGATACAGTTATATGATGATTCCCAGTACAAGAGACTTATTTTATCATGTGGGTCCAAACGATAAAGCTGGACCATTGCTGGTGTTGGCTGTGAGCTCCTTTAAATTCAGGTTCCAGCTTTGAGCAAGAGTGAAACTTCATGGTACACAGTGTATATCAAAATAATGCAATAAGGTTTCCACATGAGTACGTAACTTCAAGTTTAAACAGTTAAATCCACATTGCCATTGATCGTAACTCACAACCACTGCCACAGCCATCAGTCTCTGCTCTGGTTTCTCGGATGTTCTGTCCATACAATCATGCTGTCTGAGGGTATACTCTTACAAGAGGATTAAATAACATCAAGATTAAAAGTTCAGGGGTCAGGGTAATGCAAATCCAAAGGCTTAGGCAATCCAAATACTCCTCTTAGATACTCTAATTCCTGTAGGTCATGACGCCTAGCCTTTGCTTGCTGCTCTCGTTGACACAAGAGCGGGGAAAAAACCAGCATAGCTGTAAATTTCCAATAGGAACATTAGGTCAGAAGTGGGACGCAGGTGGCACAGGATGTACTTATGTTATGAGTATAACCTAGGAGACTAAAAATATCCACCTATCCATCCCTATAGCGGGTATATAGCCATCCATACTGGACTGAACGATAAGGAGCTTGGTAGGTCTACTATAGTCCTGTAGTGATTCATAAGTTGACTGCAGATGAGTGCTGTGTGGAAGGAAGCCAGACACATGTTGACCACATTGCTGCCGCAGCATAACAGATAAATAACCACAGATGTGTAGACGGAGGAGAAAGGAGAGAGAGGGAAAACAGAAGAGAGCAAAAAAAAAAAAAAAAAAAAAAAAAAAAAAAAAGAACATAAAAGACAGGGGAGGTTTCAAGACGCCGTGGCTAAAAATGTTATCTGAAATCTTGAATGAAGAAAAGAATTTCTGGGTGGACACGTTTGAGAATTGAGTAAATTGCATGAGTGTTGCCTCATAGACTGAGCGCTACACTCACATTTACACTTGTGAGTCCAACCCGACTGCGGTCATTATATTTGAAATACTTAGCAAACGATATGAAATGGGGCGGTTTTAAATAATTTCACAATACAAGCTCAAAAAAGGGTACCCACCTCAAAGAATGTAGTCGTAGGCATGTAGGCATGGTCACGGCTGACATGTGTGACTCAGGGACTGACCGGCTGTGTAACTGTGTGATGTCTGCTTACACGAGCGCATACTTTACTCAGTGTATGAATGTGTGTGTGTGATGTGATTCATTCCTTTAGTTATGGTGCTGGTGGCCCAGGCCTGGTGCCAGCTCTCGGTGGTTACAGATCTGTTTACCCTCATCGGCTGGCAGGAACATGAGATTTCCTCTGGGTGTGCTGTGGCCGGTCGACCGGCAAACAACAAGGCCCTTCAAGTCCCTCGCCACTCCTTTTACACACTGCCTTGTCCCCCAAACTCCCCTGTGAATCACATGTGAAGGGGGTTAACACAAAACCCCTAGGTAAACAAACACACATACCTACATGCAGACAGGGACACAAACGGAACCGCAACTCCCATAAACATCTCAACATTTATGCACACGCAAACCCACATGCACACTTTAGTTGCACTACCTCAGTTACTTATGAGAATGCCAATGGATATTAGGATCTTATGGATTATCTGGAGTGTGACTTATCCCATTCCTTGACCAGCTTGACACAGAGGAAGGCCTTGTTCCGAAATGATCAGCAACGCTAATCTCAAACCTGGCCTCCATCCACAAGAGAGATGGACATCCAGAGGCTGCGGAGCATGAAAAACACTCCCTGTGTCTCCGTTTACCTCAGATTACAGCAATACAGGTGGTTCATTTGTGCAAGAACTCAGATTAATCTAAACGCCCTGTAACTGTGTACTTCATTCCATTTCTCCGATGTTCGACTTGCGGGCGCTGTTTGATTGTCCGCGTTTCAAAAGACAATGTTATTGTTTTTGTCGTCTCACTCATGAAAATGTCCTTGGCCCTTGAATATTTTTCTCGCTCCCAAGTCTTACAGACTGAGGACAGAAGAGTTGTTTTAGCAAGCAAGAACAACATTCAGCCCAGTAATCCCAACACTGGACATCAATATCCTCAGAGAGGTCTGACTGAAATTCCTTGGATGAACGAGACTCTAAAAACTTTTGTTTACCCACGTCCAGTAGGAGTCTTAATTTTCTCCCTCTCTTTGTCGATAATATAATCAAAAGAGCAGCCAACACAATACCTCTGGACATGAGAGGGGCCTGCAGCTCCAGTACTACTGAGATGGCAGACAGCCAGCCATAACAACATCAAACAGCCCCTAGCCTCCAGCGTTTACACATAGCCAAGACCCTGGACCAAAAATATGATCGCTCGCTCTCTCTCAGATAAGAATGCAGACAAGCTTGGAGGGTTATTGGAAACAATATGTGCAGGTATGAAGTGGCTCTACAAGTGGAAGAAGATGGTTTTCAGAAAACAAGTAGGATGAAAATGTTTTTTTTTTTTTTTTTTTTTTAGATCAGATCAGAGGTTTCTTGTATACCTTAGATTTGATTATCTTGTAAATCGTCTTGTAAAGATGGCTATCAATGATGGGGAGCAATGTGATTCAGTTGCACATCACAGGGGCCCATAGAAATATTATGATCTGGCTCAGTAACTCAACTTTATCCACAGATCATTTACACAAAGCACAAGCAAGAGGGAAGGACAGTGGAATGTTGAGAAACTGACAAAGAGTGCCCTCTGCTGGTCAACATCAGGAAATGCATGTTTGAATGTGTACTCCCAATCTCAAACACAACAGTAATGACATGAAAATTCAAACATTTTCTTTTTCTCCCCTCTCATATACGATGAGATTTTGTAAGAATAGTCTAGATGCAATTGATTTTGGCACTTTTCCCACTTCCCCCCCCCCCACCACCAACATCAAACATTAAATGATTAACTATTGAAGCCAGTACATGGGTAAAAAAAAACAAAATCCAAGATTTGTCCCGTACATTTTTGTAAGTGCCCAGGCTGTTTTTTTTTTTTTTTTTTAACACAAAGTGAATAAGGGAGAGTGTATATTTGCATGTGCATTGCCTTTCCTTTTCATGCAGTTCCACCCCACATACTGAGACTCTGAGAGGCGATTTAACAGCTTGTCTAAGTATGTAAAAAAATAATCCTATATTGTGTATACTGTCACCCACAGTTTGAGATGGCATTGGGATTGATAAGCTGTTCAGTCGCTTCAGTCAGTTGCTTCCATTCTCCTGTCAGCCTAAGAAAATAAGTAGGGTGTGTAAAAAAAATGAGTTGGCTTTAAGATAGATTAGGTGTGTCTTTTGGATTTCAAAAGACAATTGCTTTTCACTTGTCACCATCAACTGAGCTCATGCGGGACATCCTTAAATTAGCCGTACCATTTGCTCCAACATGGATCTTTATTTTTTCTGCCAGAAGATGGCCGCTGTCCCTCAGCAGAGGCAGCTTGAGCTACAAGGAATCTTAAAAAAAAAAAAAAAAACTTCAGAAACAATCAGCTTGTGACACATCACAGAGACACATACAAAGAGTAACTTAACCACGACCAAATTGGATTCTGTATCTTCCACACATACTTAGTCACAGGACACCCTTTTAGCCCACTTGCACCACACAAGTTTAATGAGGGAATTTATTTAGGGGAGCACATACAAATGTTCAACTCATCACGCCTTTGATTTATAATGCTGTATGCATCGCTTAGCCTACCACCTCGCTCTCTACAGCTTGACTGAGCCTTTGTTAGTTTCTTTCTATGTGTTGACTCAAACAATTACCCAATTATGCCTGTGTTGATGGAGATGGGTGTAATTGTATAAGCTGTGGGAGGATTGCCTGCTTCAGTGGCAGACGTGAAAGGAGGCAGCGCCTGATGTGTGAAGCGTCTCTATCCATGCACTTCTATGCTTCGGTTGTCAGTGATGATCCTATTTTGAGACGTGGAGGAATCTCCTCATCCCTCCACGCTGAAACATAGGCCTACTGATGAGAGAGCACTGAATGCTGAGGTGAGTGGAAGAATTATTTTGCTTTAGAAGTGTTAACTGTGAATCATCAGCGCAATGAACTGATTTATAAGGTGCAGTGAGTGCATGCTGCATCATAACTTGGGCCTATAGCTCTATGTTTACAGGTCTAGCATGATAATTCTAAAAACTTGCACTACAGACAAAGATTTCATATAGTTTTGATTAACACTTCCTTATGGCTCTTTATTTTCACATTGAATACCTGTAGGCTGATCGGTGTCCATGACAGAACACATGCGTTGAGGTCTCAGCTTTTCAAAGGTTGCACATGTTGCATTTTGGTATTAAAAAATCATAAATGCACTGGTTCTGTGACATTAGTAGCATTAATATTGGCAAATGACACCACTGTCGAGAATACTGGCAGCTTGTGCTGGCCTCTGCAGTGCATCTTACATCGAGGGCCAAGGGGTTGGATTTTGTGGGAAATCTCCTGAATCACTTTATGGCACAAAACAGGAAAAGGACTGCTGTTCTCCCACTCTTCCAACAGAGCTAAAGCTTTCAGCGGTCTTGGAAAGGGCAGCGATGGAACAAATGAAAGGTCAATGGAAACTCACTTACACCATGTTTATGCTGTCATTTAATCATATCATATATATTGACATTCAATTAATGGAGTAACAGCTGAATATGAATAGCTTAGTAACTTACACGAAGAGAGATCAACAGATGTTTACTGCTGATGATGTTTTACACATTAGTTATCAAATGCTGGCTAGACTACACAGATATGATATAGGCCTAATGGTTTGACAGAGACATATGCACAGATTTAGGTATACCAAAATTCATTCACCTCACTCACATTTGACTGCCCTGACTATGTGACTTCAGATGTAAAAAAAAAAAAAAAAGAAAAAAAAGGGTAATTTTCAGGCCTGAGGGGGGAAAAAAAACAAAAACAAAAACAAAAACAAAAAAAAACTGAACCACATTGTGTTGTTGAACTGCAAAACATTGCAAGGAATATAGAATTGAATTTTGCTGTTATTCATAATATTCATTTGTCAAGCAAACGGTGTGCAAGAGAAAACACTTTACTCCCCAGAGTAACATCATCACCTAGTGAGTATTTTATTATACAGTTGAATGAATCAAGTGCACCAACAGATCCACTGTTATATCTCTTTAGTTTGTTATGCACAGGTTCAATTCAGTTTATTCAGATGTTCCACCAGTGTAGGCTATGTGTGTCAGTGTGTGCATAGTTCCTTCTATGGTGTGAAAGCTGATTTGAAAACTGCTGAATTTGACTTCTGGGGATTGATTAATCACTATTATGGCATCTATCTAGCTAGCTAGCTGTTTATCTAGCTATCTATACACACACATACACGTAGTAAGTGTTCTTTACTTTGTGACTATGTGTCACATGTGTCACATTTTGTCTAATGCATTTTTCTAATTTGTCAGTCTCTTGTGTACCACACTCTGTATTGATTTGACAGATGGTGAACCTAATGAAATTTTAGATCGATCGAAAGTGTTTGTTCGCAACGGGGAGTAAAGTAGCTCAACAACAAACTGAGCACTTCCACGGCACCCGTTCCCTTCTTCTATACTGTGTATGTCCATCAGTGATATGATCAGTATCATATCACTTTACATCCTTACTACTGCGGAAATATTTTGTTATATTTACTATATACCGGTAATATTTATTGTACAGTTAATGGGTTACAGACGCTCGTTTTGTCGTGGAAGTCTCAAACGTTACCTGTTTTTGTGCGTTAGTATCAGTCAGAAAGTGTTGCTTCAGCTTAGTTTTCAGCTTTAAGACAAACGGAGGTTGAAACACGAAAAAGCTACTGAGGCCCCAGCGAGGATCGAACTCGCGACCCCTGGTTTACAAGACCAGTGCTCTAACCACTGAGCTATGGAGCCGCAGCTGTGTGAATGGCCGGAAATATTCGGTTTTAAAGCTCACTATGCATCCGCTTGCAGCTCCCAGGTGCCGGTCATCGGTCGTGTCGAGTCGCTTTGTACATTAAACAGCTTCGACACTTCGACACGGGAGGTTTCGCAGTAACTGCGCAGCTGGTTCTCTCTGCAGAATAATCAGACCAGAAATTATTTCATCAATATGGCAGTTTTCAATGTGATTTTCAGCTGGACTTGTCATGCGCTTTGGTATCTGTTCCTCATTGTTTTCATGGCGTTTCTCGGCTACAGTTTGTATGTAAAACACATTCACATGAAATATGACCACATACCCGGGCCACCGAGAGACAGGTAAGTGGATTATGTAATTAGCCTACATTATACTCGCTTTCTCACAAACTTCGTAAAAACGGTTCATTTTACGAGACGATGCTTCATCTTCCCACCAGCTTTTTCTTCGGACATACACCGACGCTTCTGAGGGAAATGAAGGCTGAGAGAGTTGTTCACGAAAAACTTCTTGAATGGTGAGCACAGCTTCCAAGCTTAATTCAAGCTCTTGGTGTCATTTAGCTGCCATTTTGAGATTGAAAGTTCGTGTATTTATCAGCCCTATATACAATTAGGCAGTAGTCGAGTTGAGGGGGGATGAGGGCGGATGGCATCCCCCCTGAAATAAAAACGGTCAAAATCATCCACCCTGTAAAACTTGGCTGATGCCAGAGGGAGCGGCGTGAATATACATCCATGGGCGCGAGCTGCAGCGCAGAGCGACATCTTGAGGATTAACTGCACTGCAATGTCAGCATGGCCAAGCGAGCGGCAGGACAACGCGTTCTTGGGCACTACTTTAAAAAGACGAAAACTACAGGTGAGCTATAAGTCAAGACTCAGGAATCTCAATCATTACTTTTTATTAAACTAAAGTCGCCAAAGGTTGCATGCACAATAACAACACGGCTAGTAGGCTCCAAACTAGCTGAGATTCTTGTTAACTAGCTTGCTAAAACATTGGACTTGTCATTCAGTCACGTTAGATTCGGGTTCATGAGCGTGGCAAACGTGGAACAGATATTTACAGTTAACGTTAGGTGAGAGTTTGTCTCAAATATTTTACCAGTATTAATGATGAAATTATTGATTGAATTGATAATTTATACTGTACATTCTGTCTATTATCCAAGAGCAAGTTCATGTATTTTTAATCATTTTTAAAACTTATTACTAATAAGTTATTTGCATGACATGTCTGCTCATTCTATCAAACCGTATAATGTTGTTTTCTTCACATAGAGGAAAACCATGGCCAGGGAGCAGCAGGACGTGATACAGCAGAGAGACGGAGAGCAGGAGAATCAAGAGGAGGAGAGGGATAATTGTTATGATTTTGCACTTAAAATAAAATTGGCTTGACTTGATTTGAGAGGATTCAGAAGTCTTATTTATAGTGTTTTGTTTTGATCATGAACTTTCTCCCTGGACATTGTAGTTGTTGAAGATTGTAATAAATGCATTCCCAACAGATTCAAAAGCACCATGAGTATTAAGTTACACTTGGTTAAAATTTGTCTTCTTGACCCCAACTGCTTTGGAGCAATGGTAGCCACAGCAGGGCAGCCTGGGGACTGACTGGAGGTGTAGCCACAAGTCTCCCCTGTACATACATGTCCATTTTTGCTATACCCATGCAGCTTTGAGCAAAAAATAATGCAGTTTTTATCATGCAGGAAAATGTGTTTTTTCACCTGTTGTTTTGATATATTTCTGCATAGGCTACTGGAGTGTTAAATAGTGTAGGGCATGCATAATATATCATTTAGACAGTACATCAGTAGGCTAATATGTTTATTTCAAATTACACCCCTGCCCCCACCCCTATTTTTTTTAAGTGAAAAAAATTGACAGTGACACTATTTATAATTTTGCCCTTGTAAATGACCACAGTGAACTTGAGATGAAGTAATCAAGGTGGGATTGAAGTGCAGCCTTTCAGCTTTAATTTAAGGGGTTAAAAAAAATCTATCAGACAGATAGCAACAACTTTTGGAGCAGCCAAATCAACGGTCCAGTGTATCCTGTAAAAAGAAGGAATGCATTAATAAGCTCAGCAACACCAAAATGTCTGGAAGACCACAGAAGACATCTAAAGTGGATGACTGAGGATTCTTTCCCTGGTGAAGAAAAACCCTTTACAACATCTAGGGAAGTCAAAAACACTGTGGAGGAGGTTGGCGCATCATTGTCCAAATCTACAGTCAAGACACGTTTGTGAGAAAATAATTACCCAGGGTATACAGCAAGGTGCACACCACTGGTGTCACTCAGGAACAGGAAGGTCAGATTAGACTTTACAAAAAACATCTAAGTTTCCTAACCCAGTTTCCAGGGAACCGTTCCAAACTGAACTTACAAAACAAAAATCAGCCTAATGGTACAGGAGTTGTGCTTGTCAACTGCAACACCTTGTCAAGTGAGTCCATGACAACAAAAATGTGCAATATAATCTTAAGTGGGGACATACTTGGCCCCTTTGATTTGAAATTTCATTTGTGGACTTTGAAATATGTAATGTGTCTCAAATACTTGAAGAATGCATGTGCTATTAAATGGCATAAGCAGGCTCTGCACTATTTTTGTACTTACACACAGTCAGGTTTTTAGTTGTGTCATGACTGAAATGGCTGATTTCAACATCCCAAATCCTAACAGACCTTTAAAAGTAGCTGATAATATGGCTCTCTTTAAGGTTCCTGGGCAATGGCATGGTGACAGCAGTGAATCATGAGCAGTGGTACAAACAGTGCCGGATCATGGACCCTGCCTTCAGCAGCCTGTAAGTTATTAATTCCAGAAGACAAGCAAAAGTCACAGCTTTTCAATTAAAGGAACACTGTGTAATATCATGATGTTTTCGTACTATCTATTGGCATCTGTATACAGCCTCAGTTACAAGCTTAATAATTTTTCTTTATCATTATCATATCATTATCAATGATCCACAACGCTCATGAATAGGGATCAACAGATAATGATTGTTCAGGGCCGATATTGCTTATTAGTAATCAAGGGCACCGATAACCAATATTCAGGGATGGTATTCATTTGCAGTAAATTTGAATCACTCTCAAATTATACAGTATTAGAAACACCAACACAAACTTTGCTTTGATTTCACAAAGGTTTAATTAACATTATTTGAAACATAAAGTTGCATGAAGCTCCCCAAAACAAAACATTTATTTTAAAATCCAGCACTTTGGCTGATAGTGCTTGACTTTGAACATCAGTATTTGAAAGAAGTGCAATTCACTGGAATTGCAACTTTCATTTATTTAAATAAAAATAAATAAATCCATTAAAACTGAAATGAAAACAGTGAGCTCGCTGTCCTGAAATAAGTACAGGCAACAGCTACAAGTGAGTGTTTTTGTCCTTCTGTAAAACTAAATGAAATACAATTCCAATGAGGAGGAAACTAAAATTGCAACCATATTATTATCAGAGCCCAACTGATAGTGGATTTATATATAAAAATATTTTTTGCAATGATCTGTCAATTTTGGTAACCAAACACTTGTGACAAGTTTTTGTAAGGGAAGCAACATTGTATGATTGTGACACTTGCATGGCGCTTCACATGTTGGACATCTTGGCTATGTTTTAGCTCTCTCTTGTCATGGTTCTGTGTTTCCAGTGTTTTTGTACTTTTGTTATACTCTTGTTTTTCTGTTTTCCTGTATTTTGGTGTTTCTTCCTTTGCCTGGTTCTTTTTAGTGGTTTCACCTGTGTCTTGTTTGTCCCTCCAAGTGCCTCACCTGTCCTGTGTCTGTCAATTATCCTTGATTGTTCTGATCCCTACCAGTGTTTCCCTCAGCCTGTCCTCTGTGTTCTGCTGTCTTGTGCTCCAGCCCCTTCCCCAGGTGTGTCTTGTTTGCTCATTAGTTCTTGTGCATTTTAGTCCTGTTTTGAGTTCTGTTCCTTGTCCAGTTATTGTCTTAGCTGTATGTGTTCCCTGAGTTCCCTGAGAGTTTATTAAACATTTTTGCTGTTTGCTGAACTCCATGCCTCCTGGCTCCTGCATTTGGGGCCAAACCTACCACCCGTCGTGACATCTCTATACCTGCTATCACTTCCAGGTACCTGAGAGGTCTGATGGGCACCTTCCATGAGAGGGCAGAGAGATTGATGGATAAGCTTGCAGATTTTGCTGATTGCAAAAAAGAGACCTGTATGTTCCAGCTCGTCAGCTGTGTTACCCTAGATGTTATTGCCAAGGTAATGGGACCTGTTCCATGACTTATGGCTGCATTATGCTCCATTTCGTGTTCATGATGCTCACAGCACAAATAGCATGGCACGGTGTCTGTGAATATTAGGCCAATCATGGTCAGTATAGTTGAAACAGCAAGAAACAGCGAGTCATGATCCAATATTTCAGGCTGTAATTGTGTCATTCTGCCATTTGCAATGTTTGCACCATTATTAATGCAAGGAGAGAGTAGTGGTTCATCAGAAAGGGTCACTTGGTGAAGTCATACTCATCCATAGTCTGATTTTGCTGGTTAAGTGAGAAGCAGAGAGAGAGAGGAGAGAAATCTGCCCTGCATTCCAAATTGCATACTTATACTTTTTACTTTTAGTATGTCCTGCAGCTGCCCTTACAAAGTATGTAGTTTAGTATGCAATACGCATGCGTATGCATACTATTGGGACACACTACATACATCGTCCCTGAAGTCCGACCCACTCGCTCACTTCCGCCGCACTAGACCATAACATCACCAGTTGTGTCAAGTCACTTGAGACACTGAACCACTTCGACACGGGAGGTTTAGCAGCAGCTGCGCAGCTGGTTCTCTCTGCAGAATAATCTCATCAGAAATTATTTCATCAATATGGGAGTTTTCAGTCTGATTTTCGGCTGGGCTTGTCATGCGCTTTGGTATCTGTTCTTCATTGTTCTTATAGCGTTTCTCGGCTACAGTTTGTATATAAAACACATTCACATGAAATATGACCACATACCCGGGCCACCGAGAGACAGGTAAGTGGATTATGAAATTACCCTACATTATACTCGCTTTCTCACAAACTTCATTAGAACAGTTCATTTTACGAGATGACGCTTCATCTTCCCACCAGCTTTTTCTTCGGACATACGCCGACGCTTCTGAGGGAAATGAAGGCTGAGAGAGTTGTACACGAAAAACTTCTTGAATGGTGAGCACAGCTTTCAAGTTTAATTCAAGCTCTTGATGTCACTTAGCTGCTATTTTGAGATCGAAAGTTCGTGTATTTATCAGCTCTATATATAATCAGGTCCGCAAGTATTGTGACAGTGACACTAGTTATAATTTTGTTCTTGTACACGACCACAGTGGATTTGAAATGGAGTAATCAAGGTGTGACTGAAGTGCAACCTTTCAGCTTTAATTTAAGGGCTTGAACAAAAAAATGGCATTAACCGTTTAGGAATTACAGACAGTTTTATAGTGTCACCCTATTCTCAGAGGCTCAAAAGTAATTTTTATATTTGACTAATTAAGTAGTTTCTTGGCCGGGTGTGTGGCCTTTTCCCCAGTTAATTTATAACAAATTAAGAAAACAAAAGGTCTGGAGGTCATTCCAAATGTGCACATTTGCATTTGGTTGCTGTTTATCAAAACCCTCAACATGCCATCCAAAGAGGTGTCTGTGCAGGTGAAGGAGGCCAACATTAGACTCAGAAAGCAAAAAACAAAACAAAATACACAAAAAACAATCAGACAGATAGCAACAACTTTAGGAGCAGCCAAATCAAAGGTTTGATATAACCTGAAAAAGAGGAAATACACTGGTCAGCTCAGCAACACCAAAATGCCTGGAAGAGCACAGAAGACATCTAAAGTGGATGACCAAACAAGTCTTTCCTGGTGAAGAAAAACCCTTTTACAACATCTAGGGAAGTCAAAAACACTCTGGAGGAGGTGGGCGCATCATTGTCCAAATCTACAGTCAAGACACGTTTGTCAGAAAATAAGTACAGAGGGTATACAGCAAGGTGCAAACCACTGGTGTCACTCCGGAGCAGGAAGGCCAGATTAGACTTCACAAAAAACATCTAAAAAAGCCTGACTGACTCTGGAACAGGTTCTTTGGACAGATGAAACAAAGATGAACTTGTACCAGAATGATGGGAAGAGGGTCATTCCATGTCATTCCACCAATTTTTCAGGTCATCCCACACACTTGGGTCTCAAAAAAATTCACCAGTTGTTCCTTATGTATCCAATAGGCACACTGTAAAATTTTTGTTTGCTCAGATGGATACTTTTTGAGATACGGCCAATTTAGTGAGGGGAGTATGTGTCGATTTTGGTGCAATTTTGGTGCAGCCTTATTTTCCCTCCATTTTCAGGTGTCAGTATCTCAAGAACTACATACACCTCCACCTACCCTCTCAGAATATACAAAAACATCTGTCATACATCATAACTGGTAGGCATGCCAGCACCTGGAAAAATGGAAAAAAAATTACACGGGCTTTGTGGTCGACCATGTTTGGGCCTTCAGAAAACAACTTTGAAACAACTTGATTTTTTCAGAGCTTTGAAATACATACATGGACTGTTCAAAGCATTAATGGTTAGTCAGATATATGCATCGATTTCTGGATGGCAGCTTCTCCAAATCAAAAAAAAAGTTTTCATGTCACATTTTCATTGGCCCATAACTGCATGTGGGAATGTCTTAAAAAAATCTGATTTTTGTTTTAATTTAAAGTTCAAAGCTTGCTCTTTCTTGGGATATAAAACATTTTTTCTTTATGCAAGTTCTTCATTTTTTTTTTTTGTTATCCCAAACATGGGGCTATTTCACCACTTGTGAATATTGAAATTCCTCAATATTAGACCATTGTAGCTTGCATTTGTGTCTTACATTCATTTATTGTTTGTTATTTGTTCATTATTAACCTAAAATACAAGGACCATTGCACCAGAAATGCATTTATTTGTCAAAACATCAACATTTTCATGAACTTTTTACCAAATCTCTTAAGCTGCACATTCATACAGTTTGGGTTTTCGTTTCCAAATTTCCACAGTAAAGTACCCATTCTGAATTTCACCATACATAAAATATGCATAAAATTGACTACTTTACAAATTGAAATCATATTGGTGTGATTATCTTCAAAATTGTAAACTGTCACACATTCATAGATAGATAGATAGATAGATAGATAGATAGATAGATAGATGTTTTTAAAACATGTTCATCAGTAAGGATCTTTTTTAGGAAACAGACACGTGAGATTTTTTATTCTTTTTTGTGTTGTGTTCCAGCTGGCTTGACTCTTTGGTCTTTGTATTCAGGGCATGAACAACAACTACCCCTTTCATACCTGCACAAGTCCTCAAAAGAATAAAACACACCTGGGAGCATGTTATGTTAGAGTTCCGCTATGAAATGTTATCTCTGAGAGCTGCACAAATATGCAGGAATACATGAAGTAATTTTTCTCTTTCTCTCGCTCTCTGCTCTCTCTTTATGTGTGTCCAGGCTGTAATTGTTTGCATTTCATGTTACATTTACAGGGCCCAGACTTATGGTCCTGTTTACAGGATCAATGGTCTGCATCGGGCCATAATATTTGTGTCCTGTCCAGAGACCACTAAGGTAAAAGCAAAACTGAATTTGCAGTATGTATTTGCTTAATTACCATCAGTTGCATAAGCAAAGAAAAAAAATACAATAATAATATAATAAGTAGTGTAAAGGTGCTCAGGGAGCCCTGTCTTGTTTGAACTACTTTCAGTGCTACATTTTGAAAATCAGTGTCTCTTACAACAGTATTTGAATTGAAAAAAAAAAAGGCCTTGTTTTAATACCCCTCTTGTGTTGGCCCTGGTTTTAGGAAATCCTGATGTCCCCAAAGTATCCAAAAGATAAGTTTATCTACAAGAGACTCTTCAACCTGTTTGGTCAGAGGTGATTCAATGGTCTTAAAAATAAACTGCTCAGCTATAGTTACCATAGGCTAGGGGTGTAACGATTCTCCAAATCCACAGTTTGCCTCAGACCCCAGTTTTAGAAAATCAGCATTTTTATTGCATAGTTTAATCTTTCCAAACAAAACATGTTTAATGAACAAAGTGCCATATTATGTTCATATATTATACAATATTGATTAGAATTAGTGTTAGGAAGTTGAACAGGTCATAAGTCCCTCTCTATCTATTTTATATTGCTGTGAAAACATTTACAAATTTCTCCTTCAAAAAACTGTACTCATTGAAGTGTCTACCAAAAACCAAATTTTACAAATCACAGAGCATGGGGACCCAAATGGTACAGTAGTCGTGCTTGTCAGCTGCAAAACCTTGTCAAGTGAGTCCTTGTCAACAAAAATTTGCAGTATAATCTTAAGTGGGGACATACTTGGCCCCTTTGATTTGAAATTTCATATGTGGACTCTCAAATAAGTAATGTGTCTCAAATACTTTAAGAATGCATGTGCTATTAAATGTCATAAGCAGGCTCTGCACCATTTGTGTACTTACACACAGTCAGGTTTTTAGTTGTGTCATAAATCCTAATGGACCTTACAAGTTTAAAAGTAAATAACGTGTCTCTTTAAGGTTCCTGGGCAATGGCATGGTGACAGCAGTGAATTATGAGCAGTGGTACAAACAGCGCCGGATCATGGACCCTGCCTTCAGCAGCCTGTAAGTTATTAATCCCAGAAGACAAGCAAAAGTCGCAGCTTTTCAATTAAAGGAACACTGTAATTATCGTGATGTTTTCGTACCATCTAGTGGCATCTGTATACAGTCTCAGTTACAAGCTTAATAATTTTTCTTTATCATTATCATATCATTATCATTGATCAACAACGCTCATGAATAGCGATCAACCTATACTGATTTTTCAGGGCCGATGTTGCTTATTAGTAATCAAGGGCACCGATAATAACCAATATTCAGGGCTGGTATTCATTTGCAGTAAATTTGAATCACTCTCAAAATATACAGTATTAGAAACACCAACACAAAACTTGCTTCGATTTCACAAAAGTTGAATTAACATTATTTGAAAAATAAAGTTGCATGGAGCTCAGTTGTGGTAATTGTGGTAACCAAACACTTGTGACAAGTATATGTAAGGGAAGCAACATTGTATAACATTTGCATGGCGCTTCACATGTTTGGCATCTTGGCTATGTTTTAGCTCTCTCTATACCTGCTATCACTTCCAGGTACCTGAGAGGTCTGATGGGCACCTTCAATGAGAGGGCAGAGAGATTGATGGATAAACTTGCAGATTTTGCTATTTGCAAAAAAGAGACCAGTATGCTCCAGCAAGTCAACAGTGTTACCCTAGATGTTATTGCCAAGGTAATGGGACCTGTTCCATGACTTATGGCTACTTTATGCTCCATTTCGTGTTCATGATGTTCACGGCACAAATAGCATGGCACGGTGTTGTGTGAATGTTAGGCCAATCATGGTTGGTACAGTTGAACCAGCAAGAAACAGCATTTCAACCATTCATCATCCAATAGTTCAAGCTGTAATTGTGTCATTCTGCTATTTGCAACATTTGCACCATTATTAATGCAAGGAGAGAGTACTGGTTCATCACAAAGGGTCACTTGGTGAAGTCATACTCATCCATAGTCTGATTTTCTACAGTCAAGTATCAAAAGCTGCTTAACCGTCCTCACAGATATGTTTTACAGTGGCTTAGGATTCACAACAATAGCATCATCAAAATTTTTTGTGAACTACATTGGTCAAGATACATTTGTTGTTTCTCTTAATTGCACAATACCATATAGGTTGCTTTTGGAGTGGATTTAGACCTGTTTAAGAATACTGACTCACCCTTTCCTAAAGCCATCGAGGTGTGTCTGGAAGGGATGGTGTACTATATCCGAGATGTATTCTTCCAGGTTTGAGTTCACTGCACATATGTATGAAGTTTTAATGACAAATATAACCATCTTACAAGGTATGTGAGATCTTAAAATCTGGCATTTCCAGTTAAAGCCAAAGAACTGGCCCTTCATCAATGAAGTGAGGCAGGCATGCAAGCTGCTGCGGGACATGGGGTACAGGTGGATCCAAGCCAGGAAAACTGCCATCCAAAATGGCGAGGAAGTTCCGAAGGACATCCTCACACAGATCATCAAAAGTGCTGACAAAGGTGACAGTCATTTAGAATCACATTAGATTAAATTAGATGAAATTTTAATGATCCCTGAGTGCAAAATGTTACATTCGCAGGTTGTAATACAGATAGATATAATACAAGTGGTAAGATTGAGGTCAGTATTTATGGACCTATTCAATGTCATTTTTCCCAGAGGATGGCATGGGTAAAGACAATGAGGAGTTCATGTTGGACAACTTTGTGACATTCTTCATTGCGGGTGAGGCTCTTTTGTTTGGTCTTTGGTATTTGAAAAAGATACACTTGATAGAAAAAATACACTTGATACTTGCAAGCTAAAATTTTAGGAAAAAAATGAAGCATTGTTCTCTATATTATTTTAATTTAAAAATGTAATATTATTGCTGTTATTTGATAACTTTTTAGGACAAGAAACAACAGCCAATCAACTTGCTTTTTGCATCATGGAACTGGGAAGACATCCTGATATACTGGAAAAGTAAGAATTAGTACAGTGAGAAACACTTACTTTGATATTGTTGATAGTGAAAAAAAAATCCTCAATTGTATTATCTTTCTCAGAGCAAGGAAAGAGGTGGATGATGTGATTGGAATGAAACGGGAGATAAGTTATGATCATCTGGGGAAGCTGGTCTACCTCTCACAGGTACATATCATGAAGTTAACAAAATGACAATGTTGTTCTTTTTCAAATGAAACCACCAGCTGTTACTGAAATTGTAGAACTACCTCATAACCCCCCTGCCCTCCACTTACCTCCAGGTGCTAAAGGAGACTCTGAGGCTGTACCCCATCGCTCCAAGCACGTCTCGTGAGGTGCATGAAGACATGGTCATCAATGGCATCCACATACCTGGAGGAGTCGTCTGTACTGTGAGTCTTCCAACTTTGTGTATGTTTATACTTCTAAATCAGCATTTCTGTCACTGTGAGTGGAGGTCGAAGCTTGATCCATGTCGACAAGTCCGTCCTAATGCAGTTCAGTGCAACAGGTCTGCCATGAATTCTACCTTTTAAGAAATTTTATCATGCTCAATTTTGGCTGACATTGTGGAGAAAATGTTCTGTTACATAGGACACGATATTATTATCCCTAATTGCATACTTGAGTTCTGCTGCGTGGTTGTCAAGTGACTGATGGCGCCTTATTGGGTTATCAAGTGGGCGCCCTCCTCCTTCAATGTTTCGCTGATAGGCCCACGACGTCTCCAGAGGGTTCAGCAGTGAATCCAAGCGTCCTGGGCTCACCCCCAAGACGCTGTCTACCCAGTTGAGGCCAGGGAGAGCAGTTTTGTCAATGGCCTCCAGGCCACAGATGGCATCTTTCCTAAGCTGCTCAACCTTGTTGCTGTCCTTGAGGGACGCACTTTACCACTTTACCAACATTTACTCATCCACCCATCCACATCAATAGTGTGACAGTGGAGCGTGTGACCAGCTTCAAATTCCTGGGGATCCACATCTCACAGGACCTCTCATGGATGACTAACTGCTACAGCCTGGTCAAGAAGGCTCACCAGCGCCTCTTCTTCTTGAGGACTCTGAAGAAAAACCACCTCTCTTCAGACATCCTGGTGAACTTCTACCGTTGTACCATCGAGAGCATCCTTACCAACTGTATCACAGTCTGGTAGGGGAACTGCTCTGTCTCTGACCCGAAGGCGTTGCAGAGGGTGGTGAAAACCGCCCAGCGCATCGCCGGAGCTTCACTTCCTGCCATTGACAGCATCTACAGGAAGCGTTGTCTCAGGAGAGCAGCTAACATCACTAAGGACTCCTACCACCCAGCACACAGTCTGTTTGCCCTCCTGCACTGAAAAAAATAACTCATTGGATGAACTCAAATAAATTTTGGGCAGGATTTCCATCCATTAACTTTATGTAGGCTGAACTCAAACTCAGTACCTCCATATAATATGATTAAATTGAGTTGGTCAAACTCATCTTTACCATAAACAGCCAAAATAAAATAATTACATTAAATGGCCTAAACTGATTTACATTTGTTCAACTCGAACTAAGTACCTCCTCATAATATGATTAAATTGAGTTGGTCGAACTCATTTTTACCATCTACAGCCAAAATAAAATAATTACATTAAATGGCCTAAACTGATTTACATTTGTTCAACTCAAACTAATATAATTAGTCTAAAACAAATAGGGCAAAATTCTTCCATTCTTTCATTTGACCCCCATTTCAGACACACATAACACCAAATCTGGTAGATGTGTTTTTATTTAAAACGCATAAAAACTCATCCAAATACACATAACATATATATATCTATACACACTGAACATCCATATGAAACTCATCAATGAACTGACGACAGTGATCAGTAAACTTCACAACATCATGACTTGTGTCAATACACAGAAAAAACTGCCTTTAAAAGCCCAGGCAGCAAAGCTAAGACAAATTGTGACATGTTGGGACCAACCATGAACATTTTTTATGAATAACTGTAATATGTACTGCCTAAACACACACATAGCAGCAGTGCAAAACATGGAAATATTTCCAACAAGCTCAAACTAGACTGATAAAAAAAAGCACCTTGAACTTGACTGAGAGTTTAGATTTTTTCACTGCTCTTAAGTTTTTTTTCTGTGATGAACACAGTATATTGCCTATAACATTTAAAAAAAAAAAAAAAAAGAAAAAAGAAATTACTCTGTTGACTTTAAAACTAGTTACTAGTACTTGGAACACAATACAATTTCAATATTTGCAAAGGCTAAGGCATAGTATTACCAGTTCAGACTACACATGAAAATGTTGGTTTTTACCATTAAGTGCAAAATGCAAAGTCTTTGAGTCCAATCACAGTCTATCCATAGTAACACACTTCAAGATTCCCCACACAAGTATTGAACACATTTTTAGAACAAGAAAAACATTCACGATCACTGTCACTGACTGTGTGGACACATATTGTTCGCCCCTTATGAAAACAGCTTGATTTTCAGCTGCTGTATCTTTGCATTCAGCTTGTGGCCATCCAAGTTCATAATGATCTTCTGGCAAAACTCAAAGGTGTACTTGAGGTTTTCGGGAAAGGCCAGATCAAGGGCATAAATGAGCCCAAACAACATGATGAACCCCATGATGACACTGCCAAGGTTGTTGAGGACTTTAATGCCCTCAATCACAACTCCCACGTC
The DNA here is from genome assembly GCF_902150065.1 of Myripristis murdjan. NCBI lineage: Eukaryota > Metazoa > Chordata > Actinopteri > Holocentriformes > Holocentridae > Myripristis > Myripristis murdjan. The sequence goes on from NC_044003.1 coordinate 22,299,398, forward strand.
CTCAGGCTCCTCATGTCCATCCCCTCGGATTGTGTAAATCCCCATGACTGTGGTGGCGATGTCCCTCTCTGCATCCTCAACTGCAGAGGGCTGAACAACACAAATACAGAAAACAAATTTGATTAAAATGCTGAACAACAAACAGAAAACCATATACAAAATATAAATGCACAGTTACTGTACTACATACAGCAGTTTAGAGCAGCACTTCATTAGTTGTCCTGATCAAAAAACAGATGCCAATTCTAAGACAGCTGTAGCCTACAACATTTGACCTAAGATATCTGGCCATGGGTAGTCAATTTTTCACAGAATCTGTGTTTCCTGGAGTCATGAGATGTTTCATAGCATTTCTCATTTTACAGGAATGCAAACAGCAAGAGCTCAAAAAAGAGAGAACCTCCCTGATTTTAAATGAAGCACTGAATTAAAGAATTAAAAAATTAAAGGGTAACTAACTAATCAGAACGTAACTTCACCTGCTGGATAATTTTGAAAAATGCTTAAAAAGTGGGCAGACACTGACAGAACAAGGAGAGAGGAGCTGAAACAGGGTAGAGCGTAGATGTTTGACAAAGGATTTAGTCAACGACAGATAAAAGAGAAATGGATGACTCTCAGGTCACCTATTCACAGACTGCTCCTCAGAGGTGGAGGTATTTTCACCTCCAGAATCTGAGCCACACAACATGAAGAGTGGACTGAGCCCAATCAACTTCATCTCCAGAAATGCCTGAAACTGCAGCTGTCAGAGCCAAGGCTATAGCAGTGCAAGAGAGCTGAGGGTTATGTTAGCAGCTTTATGGATAGCATCCTTCAGTTGTAAAGCTATGAAGTTGCAGTGATCCCTTTTGAATCTTACACAGAAAATATTTAGCAAACCTCAAGAATTAGAACCTAAAATCCATCCCTACTTATAAAGGTAGGTGTCTGTGTGTGTTGTGTGTGTATCTGTGCATGATAATTTACAGTGTATACAGTGACTACTCCATGCCACTAGTTTGCAGTAAAGTCCAGACGAGCAAAATGGAGGTGCCAAAAGTCAGTAAATGCAAGAAATATAGAAAAAAAAGGTGAGTTACAGTATTCTTTATGTTGCATGATTTCATTAGTGATATGTATGGGTAACAATTATACTACATGACAAAGAAATGTAATAAACTTACCAAATATTCTTTGAAAAACATGTCTGGGTCTTCATTGACGTAGACAACCAGGCTTCGTAGGATGCACTCCCTCCTTATGTTGATGTCCTCGCACTGAAACATGGGTGACAAAGACATCTGGTTGTGATGGTGGAGTGGTGCGGGAATTGTGAAAATTATAGCTGCAGTAGGTAGGTTTGAGATTAATAAGAGCATGTAAGGTTTTCAACACTGATCTCCCATCAGGCCTCCCTCTTACTGAGAATAAAAGAATACTTTGCCAAATTTATACCAGATTGTGGTTATCGTTACATGGTAGGTAGTGCATGTACAAGTACAGACTGCACGCCATTTTGTTTTGGTTCTAGGTTTGTTGAATTTCCACATTTTTGTGTAAACTGAGCACCACTCAACTTGCGAGAGGTGTTTTTTGGTATGGTGCACTGCAGTGCATTCTTCTAGTCACAGTTTTTTGTTTTGTTTTTATTTTTGCTTGGGGAAAAAGCAAATGCCACAGCCTGTTTTCTCTGATCATGTAGCACCAATTTTCCTAGTGTTATCAAAACATCATATTTTCAGTTGTTCAGCTAGAGATGGAAAAAACTAAACCACCACAACACAGTTAAAGTTCATTTGATGTATTTATACTAACCGAGTCCTTCATTGCCAAGATGCCCTTGATCTTTTGCCCCTTAACACCTCCTTTGGTCTGGAAAATCTTCAGCAGCTTGTCTGAAAACTGGTCCATTTGTGACAGGAACTTTGATTGCAGTGGCTTAGTGGTGATTCGCAAAAACTCTGCATTCACCTGAAAAATTTTCAACAATGTACAGACATTTTTTTTTTTTTTTTTAAGTTCCGCCATAAAGGGATGCAGGATTATTGCCAAATACAAATTGAAGCCATTAATCACCGTGGACAATAATAAAAATTGACAGCACACATTTACTCACTTCACTTTGCTGAAACAGAGCAGGCCATCTGTTTTTGAAGTCTCCTATCATAGGCCTCTGCTCCACAACTTCAAGGCGTCTGTGGGAGAAGGTTTTCTCCATTTTTGCTTTTATCACTACTTCGTTGTCACGCTTTTTCAGTTCTGACAACAAAGCAATTCTCTCGTTCTCCAAGCTCTCTGCAGTTTCACCTTTTGGGTGAAGAGGAATGTAGTTAACTTCAGCCTTTCTAGGCTTCTTGATATTAGCTGCAGCTTTGCCTTGGCCTTCTCGCTTGTGTTTCAAGGAGTTCACACGGATTTCGGGATGACCGAGTCTCCCAAGCTTTGTTCGATAATTTTGCATTTTATATTTTAGAGACTGTTTCCATCCCCAGAATCCTGTCTTGGATCCTAGCTGCCCCAAACAAGGATGTGTCTTTGTCAAAGCTGCTGCTACCTCTTCACACTGATAGTCTTTTGGGTATTTGGTGTATTTCATCATTTCTTGAACTAGACCATCAAGGATGATCCCTTTTAGCTTTGGGCCAGGGTTGAAGTATGTTCCATTCGTCTCGAACTCATTGTTCTTTTGCTGTAGCTCAAATTCAGCCTCGTAGGTGAATTTAGGGACCACAAAGATATTGGGCCAGGAGGACAATCCTGAGAGCTCAAATTCTGGGGATGAATGTGGTGTCGATGTGTAAGGCATATCAACACTGCTTGATGAGGCTACTGATGAAGAAGAAAACATTTCAGCATTTGGGATGCTGGTATTCAAAGACTCATCAGACGGTTGTACTGGGTACAAAGTGATGTAGGGATCCACAGGTGGCGTGTATATTACTTTGAGTGTGCTCTTATTTTGAATTTCAGACACTGAAGTGAGATTCATGAATTCCTTAAAATCAGAATCCATGTACTGCAAACGGAAGTCATCATGCAATTGAAAGAATGTCTTTACAAGATGATGCAGTTGATCCACTGTTTCTGGAATTCCAGAAACTAGGTGCAATTTTCTTGAGTCAGATTCATCGCCAAAGATAACCCGTAGGACAGCTGGATCTGCCATTGTGGAACACCTACTCCTGATCTGAAACAACAGAGAAGCAGCACAACAAAAGAATACATAAGCACTCTATACTGAATTAAATGCAAATAAAAATAGTTTTAGATTTTGCAGGATTTTGCTGTCCAAAACCCAGAGTATTAAGTGGAGCCTGACTGAGACTTAATTTTTGAGGCCAAAGCCAAACACAAAGTTTTTGCAATGATCCTTCAAATACCATATATAATATCAAACATTTTTGAAACACTATTATATTTTGCAACCTATAAATTAAATTTACTGTCTGAAATGCATCTTTTTTCTGCAGCACATTGGACAACCCTAATACCAATACGTCTTCAATCAGGCTAATATCAGAAAATTGATATTATCAGTTGGGCTCCACAATTTAATTTCAATAATGTCACTAACCTTTAACGATGACCAATCTTTTCAACAATACCATGCGCAAACCCCCTACGGTGTATTCCACAAGGGGATATGGGTCCTCCAAGTCACCAAGCTCAATTAGGGCAACCTCTCTAGTAGACGAGGTAGACAGTTCAAAGCCACCATAATGTTCCCTATACCAAGCACGCACATCTCTCACTAGAAAACACAGATTCTCCTTTACAATGCACAGTTGAATTATCTCATTAAATTTTGGAAGTCCATCTACAGATCCATGTACAATAAGCATCCCCTTGCTGTAACATATACCACTGTAAGACAAATGTTTTGCCATATGGACCTCAGTCACCTCAGGATATCTCTGTTGTAGGTTAGATCTTACTTCCTCACTAAGGACATCAACAGGCATAACTGAGACATCCGTGACCTCCAAGGATGACCTCTTGAGTGTGGAGGCATGTGTGTGGTAAGCCAGCATAAACTGATGTTTAATAGCTAGTGAGCGAGGTATATTTTTAAAGCAGTTTGTGTGCCGAGCAACCTGCTTGAAAAAGCTATGCTTAGCCTCGAACCTCATTGTCCATAGTGCAACCAGAGTTCCAAAGCAACGGATCATTTGTGGATAGTGCTCTAAATAGTGATGTTTAGGTAGGAGCTTAACATTTGGAAAGAGTTCAAGATAGCGCTGTCTGTGATCATAGATCTTAGCCTCAAGATATGCGATGGTCTCATCTGTGTGTACAGGAGCCACAACCAAATCAATAATATCCTTAAGATCCAGAATCACCAGCCATGCTGGTTCATCTTCTGGTACAATATGCCCAATCACAAAGGGAAGAAATCTTAACAATGTCCAATTTTCATGTGCATTGCCACCTATAGTGTTGCTAGATGTGAAAGAGCATGGTATGGCATGTGGGCGATTGGTTTTGTCTCCCCATTTGTATGGAAATGTCTGAATCAATGTGTTGAGGAAATCAAGAGTAAAGTATTTTTTTGAGATCAATAATACAGCGTGCAAGTTCGACTGGAACAACACCCTCAAAGAGGTCGTGCACAATGTCAGGAGGATAGCCAGTGCTTACATGAAAATGAGAAAGGTGCTCTGTTAAAACACACTGTTTTTTGACTCCAGAGCAAGTAGTTGCACTTTCCTGAGCAGACAGGACATGAACATCGTGGATATCTCTAGTTCTAGGTTGGAAAGCGCCAGACTTCACATCCTTGGTCTGAAATTCTTATTTATCTCCTGTACAAAATCTGCATACTGACCCGCCAGAAAAACTCTCAACAAAACCACCTATCGCATGGGCACCAAGATTATCAGCAATTACACACTGCACAGAACCTTTAACAAACTGACCAACCTGCGAAATAAAGACTCCATGCTGTTCTAGTATGCTCAAGTCTTGCAAGAGCGGCTCTAACACTTTTTTAAAGCCATATGCTTTGACGTCATCAGATTTGCAAAGAACAGCTAAATAGATTGAGTTTAGTTTTGAATGGGAACCTGGTGGCAAATTACCCAAAACCCAGTAGACACCACAAAGTTTGTGTTTTTTACGAGACGTCCCCAGAGGGTTACAAATCTCGAAATCATCAACATAAAGATGAACTGCTATTCTAAAGCCTTCACTAGACAGGAAAGGATTTTGTTTAAAGTACTCACCGTCTCTTATGGTTCGGTACTCTTTTAAGCAAGACAATGGCTGGTTTTGTATTCTTGGAGTTTCAAGATGATCAAGGACACCTTTATGAGAGACCAACTGCTGCAAAGATTGTAATAGAGGTATGTACTGAAATGTCCTTTTCCTTTGGGCATCTAGTATGTACTCAACTGGCTCCACAACCCTAAAATGAGAAGTATAGTATTGTGTACGCTTATAAGCAGTAGCAAGAGGGCCATCCTTTGCAATAGCTATGCCTAACGGGTTAGATTTACATATAACAGTGGAAAGCTCATCAACAACTGAATCTTCAATTTGTAAATTATGGCTCTGAAATACAGCAGAAACTGTAGCTTTTGTCAAAGGCAAAGACTCAGTACTTAATACATAGTGAAGTTCAGAGAGGACCTCATCAATTACAGCCTTTGGAATATGAACAATATTTTCCAACTTCAATAAAATGCATGCAATTTTCTCTTCAATAAAATTTGTTGGGTGTAACTCTGCAGAATCATAACAACTTAGTGTTTCGAATTCATGATCTGTGTCTATGGATTCTGTTAGCCCATCTGCAGAATTATCACACTGATTTAAATTAGTACTTGTTCTTATGAGATTTGCTTGAAAGTCTTTAAATGAATGTTGGTTGTGTTTTCTGTTTTTGTGTGTGTTAAATGTACTGTAAATATTGGTTTTAAATGTACAGCCTAAAAACACACAGGGAACCGTCTCATTATGCCTGAGATGTCCATTTAGGTGTTGGAAAAAATCTCTTTCTGTTGCTAGTTCTCTGCAAGAACACACGTGACACTGGAATGTAGATGCTTCTAATGGCTTTGGAGTTGGCTGTTTAGCATGACTTTTATATGTGTGATTTAATAGCTTACTCCATGTATTAAATGTACAAGGGCAATCTGTGTATGGACATGGAAAGCAATAACTGCCCCTAAAATGCCCATGTATCTGCCTGAAATGCTGCAGCAACAAATACCTGCTAGGTAGTTCTACACTGCATTCTTTGCACTTCCACATTCATTATCCTGAAAAGGAGAGAAAAATCAATAAGCTTAATTCAAATTGAACATGTGAAAATGATACAGATCAACTTGTGCCAGTATTAAGGGTCATCAGATATCACAGAGAGGTTGCCCTTCAGTGCCTTGGTACTATTGATGAAACTACAAAGGACAAGACAAAAATATTAAGTGATGGGATACATCATTTCATCAAGAAGTCAAATTTTCCTACATAAAATGTAAATAAATAATAAAAAAAATCCTGTTCTGTACTGACAAGTCCACTGTTTTCATATGTGGTGTGGCCTAACGGTTCATGGTTTCGTTTTCTGACATTGTTTGGTCGACAGCCATTGGCTTTCATGTGTTACACACAGAGTCTAGCTTGCTCTGTCTACCTTTGAATATCAGATTTTAGAGAAGTATATCTCTTCCTTCAATAGAGAAGAGTCAAAACACCTCTACACAAACTTTGCACATATACAAGTGAGTATATTAAAGGACACATTTTTGGGATAGAAACTAACATTTTTGAGTGGAAGGGGACATTTGAAAAGGACAAGGAAACATTTTACAGCTACAATGATGCTGCAGATTACATCATGTCATGAAAGCATTCCAAATACATTTGGTATGTATTTGGTATGTAATCTGTGTATATTTAATGAAATATCAAATCATCATTGTAATTCCTTAAAAGAAAGTCATTTTAGCAAACAGATCATTTCAAAAGGTATTGACATGTGGTGTAAGTCAGAAAAGTATAGAGATGGTTAAAAAAAAAAAAAAAAAATCTTTTATTGCATCAAGATGAAATTTTTAAGGTGGACACGGGTTCAGTGCAGATTTTTTATCAATTGTAAATAATCTTTAGTTGCATCCAAAGACAAATCAAGCAGACACAGCTTATTCTATGTTGAGTAAGGAGAGAGAGAGACAGAAAGAGAGGGAGAGAGAGAGAGAGACTTATTTGCTCTACTGCAGCCAATTTAAAGACAGAGCCTGCATATAATGTTTATAAAATTATTCTAATTTAATCTGTAATTAATCTAATGAAATGTATCTCCTCTGATGAAATATATCTTTCACCTGTCCATCAATCACACTGAATCTGAGAGACATTCATCATTTCTCACACAAACAGAAGCACATGGCTACTTAATATGCAGAATGAAGTGTTCTTAACTGTCAGTTTAGGTCCATAATCCAGCCTCACCTGCAGCACTGACTGCTCATTAAACCTGCCACTGATGTTATCACTGCACTTAGGTCCACCAGTCCGTTACAATATAAAACTTGTTTGGCTAACTGAAGACAATAACTGTGGGCTGCCGGCCAGTGGGACACCGTAATGACTGGTGTATCCGCACTCCATTGGAAAGCTCCGGTTCTCTGCTCTCAGAAACCGTTGGAATTTTTTCGATCACACCATTGGTTCAGGAGTTACGGTACTGAGAAGCTCAGATTACAACCATGTGACACACCGGGGAATCTTCTGTGATTGGACGGTCGAATTGTCAGTGATCCTACGGAGTTACCGTAATGGACCGCATAGAGGCGAAAAACTCCGGTTTCTCCGGTTACAGATTTTTTTTTTTGTTTTCTTAATCTGAATATTGTAAGCGGTCACGGACAAATCATTATGTAAAGTCAGCATGCCGAATCCTGTCGGCGCCGACGTCGCCAGTGTAAAGGCTGAATTATGCTTCCGCGTAGGAAGAGCGTACGGAGGTTGTGCGAAGCTTACGGGGGTTGTGCGACCGCTGCAGAGCCTTGCCGCTCGCCTTGCCGCGCGCCTCCCAAAAATTGTAACTACGCGGACCCTACGCAGCCCCACAAGAGCTGTGATTGGTCCGCCGAAGTACATCATTTCCAGCATTTCGTTGCAACCAGCATCACATCCTGTTGTTGTGCCGGCCGACAGCGCCGTTTTTAAAACAACTGTTGTGTCTCGACTCGTCGGTTGTGTTTGAAAACTTTGGAGAGTGCTGGATCTCGCGGAAGAACGCCTGGCCGAGGAGGTGCCCAAGTACCCGCACCTATACGACTCGTCCTCTCCCATTACAAAGACGTACAGAAGACCAGCGACCATATGTCACAGGGTGGTGGGCGGAGGATTGCTCAGTGTGTTTTGCAGAGGTATGTTGGACACACACGCGCTGCGTAGGAAATGCGTGCTTCGCACAACCCCCGTAGGCTCTTCCTACGCGGAAGCATAATTCAGCCTTAAGAGGCTTAATTATAGACTATGCCCTGCTGCTCATAAAATGTTCAAATAACAGACATTTACACACTTAGATTTCCCGACACCATGAGACGATGTTTGTGTCACAGCTTCCCTTTTGTAGGCTACTGGTAAAAAAAAAAAAAAAAAAAAACATTTTCATTAACTGACTGACTGACTGACTAGCCGTTGGTGTGCTACCTATACACTTTATATATCACATAAATGACCTACACTGCATTCAAAACGGCGATTTTTGACAAGTTTGCACCAAGTAATTGGTCTTTTATAAGCCAGAAAGGTCTAATTTGAAAGTCAACGACGCGACTGAATCCGCCAGCGTTTCTGTTCGCGGTGAGTGTCCGCGAGTGGGGGAGGGGGAGACGGGATCTGCCAAAACAGATTAATTCGATGCCAGAGGTCACAACACATGTTCATGTACACTTACCACTAAAATATGTGTGGTTATAAACTTGTCAGAGTAACCACAGACACTTACTCAACTTTATTCTCCCTCCTGTATCTTAGCTAGCTAGCCCGCAATGTCTTCACTGACGGTAAAACTTGTCTGGCTTCACGGTCCGTTAACAGCAAGCTTTTTAAATACAGCAAAATAGAGTACTCACCAATGAGTGGAATCAGCTGCTTTTGGTGTCTCCGTACATTAGTATCCCGCAACAGTATCCGAGGAGAAGAAGGACGAAAAGCCCGGGCAGCACAATATGTCTATGGCACAGACCGTGAGAGCGCGTTGCCTCGCACATGCGCAATGGGCGGTCCAAATTCAAATGAAACACATTTGTTTTGAGTTCATGAATGTCAATGTGAAACTATTAGGCTGTGTCAATTAAATGTACATGTATAAATTTTTAATAGATTTGTTTCAGCAAATCAAAACAAAAATTAAAGCTGCAAGCAGCGTTGGACGGGCCCTTGCACCCGTGCCGCCTTGTGCCCACTTGTGCCCGGTGGCTGTGGCATTAAGCACACACACACACACACACACAGAGTTGTTACTGCTCCTTCCCAATGAGTGTGTATTGGGAGAAGGCTGCAGGCAGCTACTGTGAGTCAGAGGAGTGGAGGAGGGGAGGGAGAACAGTGCAGAGAAGAGAAACCGGAGTCCCACCTGTTAAACTAGTCTTCACAGTGGACACACACTTTTTCCAATCCACACCATGATATATAGTTTTGTAGGAATTGTGGTCCTCTTTCCATCGGCATAGGTTAGAAAGCTGTCAGACTTTTACTTTAGTCACCAGGGGCCTAATTAGCCCCTAGCATTCTGTGCTATTCCCACCAGGGTCCATGGGAAAAAGTGGAGGCGCTGGTTGTAGACACTCTAACTTTGCGTCCTTCTGAAATCCAAACAGTTCGAAGGAATGTAAATTCCTTCTGAACTTTTGTTAAGCACTATGTTCTCTGTCATCTATTAAATTTGCAAGCCGATAAAAGTAACGCCCTGGGAGGAGATAGATTTCATGCAAAGTGGAAATTTGGGCGAAAACGTGACTTTCAAATGCAAATTGCGGACATCCTGTTGGTTTTAGGTGGGGGGCGCGAACACAAAAAATGTCGGGCTTGATGATATCTATGTTTCAGCGCTGGTTTGGTCTTTCTATGACATTCCTGTGGGCCGCAGGGGCTGCCTTTGCGTCCCTAGGTGGCGCTACGGAGCCCATTTTTGCACCTGGGGGGTTCGATTTTTGATTTTATCAAATTTTTCGCCAGACCTGGTGTGCGTGCTGAATTTGGTGAGTTTTTGAGCATGTTTAGGGGGTCAAATTAAGGTTTACTTGGACGTAATAATAAGAAGAAGAAGAAGAAGAAGAGAAAAACCTTACAAAAACAATAGGGCTTCGCACTGGGACAGCGCTCGGGCCCTAATTAAATGTGTCACATCAAAAAAGGGCTTGAATCAGTTTTTTGAGTGTGCCCTCTGGGAGGCGCTACAGGAGTCTCCGGACAAAAACCACCAGGTTCAGGAACAGCTTCTTCCCCACAGCTGTCTCCTTGCTGAACTCTGTCCCCCCAGGCTCCCGCCCCCTCTCGCTCCCACAAACCAACTCCCCCATCCCTCCACCCCTCCAGGAGGTGAGCTGAACTGGTCTAGTACCCACTACTTTGCACTACTGTACATACTGTATCGGACTTATTACCCACTACTTCCTTGCACTACTGTACATACTGTAACTGTACCGGACTTATTATCCACTACTTCCTTGCACTACTGTCAATACCTCTCTGCACTCATGTACATACTGCAATCATCAAGATCTGTGTAAATCATATAATCTGATATGATAATAATATAAATCTCAACTGTATATTTTTCAACCTGTTTATTCTGTACATACCCGTAGCATTAAATATTATTCATTTCATACCTGCACTTTACAGCAACAGTTATTTATTAATTTGCACTATATATATATATATATATATATATATATATATATATATATATATATATATAATATGTTTATCATATAATGTGTATATACTGTACATTTGTATTTAATACACTGCTAAGCACTTCTGGTTGGATGCTAACTGCATTTCGTTGCTCTGTACTTGTGACATGTGCAATGACAATAAAGTTGAATCTAGGATTCAAGGTTTATTCGTCACATGCATGAATGTACAGGTACAGCAGCAGTGAAATGTAATTGCAACAACTCCGGCACTGTGCAAGTAAAAAATAAAAATAAAAAATACAAATAATAATAATAACGATAATAATAATAAAAAAATAAAAGGAAATAAAAATAAAAATAAAGATAAAATAGAAAGAATAAATGACATTCCTATATACAATGAACGACTATATACAATATGCAACAATATACAAAAAGTACAAAAAGTACAAGTAAGTAGAGGGTAAGTACAAATGAGTAGAAGAACTGAGTTGCAAAACCCTGAAGAACAACACGTTCCGCCGGAGGTTCAGGGTTAGTGTGAAACCGTGAGACCAAGTGACAGAACCTGACGCCCGGTACTGGGATACAGGAGCTGTCAGACTTGATCCAGCCTTGTGGAGTCACCCCTTCCCCTGAGTATCAGACAACAGGGGATAGTAAGGTGCTGAGCTGTCTGACACTGCATGCAGGTGGTGTTGTGGACTGATATAATTTGTGTTATGAGTTCAGAATCCGTGTGGCCTGGGGAAAGAAGCTCCTTCTCAGCCTCTCAGTCCGGGCCTTGATGGAGCGAAGCCGCTTGCCTGAGGGCAGCCACTCGAACAGTCTATGGTTGGGATGATGAGTGTCTTTTAAAATCCGACTTGCCCTGGACCTGCACCGCTGGGTGTAGATGTCCTGGAGGCAGGGCAGTGCTGTGCGGGTGATGCGCTCAGCACATCGGATCACTCTGTGCAGGGCCTTCCTGTCCTGGGAGCTGCAGCTGCCGTACCAGGCAGTGATGCTCACAGAAAGCACAGACCCCACTGTGGTGCCGTAGAAGGTTTTCAGCAGCGTGGTGGAGATCTTAAATTTCCTCAGCCGCCTGAGGTGGTACAACCGCTGCCGAGCCTTCTTCACCAGGGTGGTGGTGTGTGTAGTCCATGTCAGGTCCTCAGAGATGTGAACTCCAAGGTACCTGTAATTGCTTACTCTCTCCACCGGGGTCCCATAGATCCTGAGCGGTGCATAATGGATCCTCTGCTTCTCTCGCCTGAAGTCGACCACCACCTCCTTGGTCTTGTCAACATTCAGGTCAAGGTTGTTGTCCTTACACCAAGAAGACAGCAGCTCCACCTCCTCCAGATAGGCCGTCTCGTTGTTGTTGGAGATCAGGCCTACCACCACTGTGTCATCCGCGAATTTCACAATGATGTTGGATTGGTGTGTAGCTGTGCAGTCATAGGTGTACAGGGAGTATAGCAGAGGGCTCAGTACGCAGCCTTGGGGGGCACCAGTGTTGAGGGTACGGAAGCTGGAGGTGTGGGCTCCAACCTTCACCACCTGTGGTCTGCCAGTCAGGAAGCTCTGAACCCAGGTGCAGAGTGAGGGACTCAGCCCCAGGTCCCTGAGCTTGGTGACCAGTCTGTGGGGAACTATGGTGTTAAATGCTGAGCTGTAATCAATAAACAGCAGACGCACATAATTCCCCTTACCGGTGTCCAGGTGGGAGAGGGTGGAGTGGAGGACATGGGTGATGGCGTCGTCAGTACTCCTATTGGGGCGATAGGCGAACTGAAGGGGGTCCAGGGAGTCCGGCAGTGATGAGCAGATGAAGTCTTTGATGAGTCTCTCAAAGCACTTCATCACCACGGAGGTCAGAGCTACAGGGCGGAAGTCATTTAGACCGGCTGGGTTGGTCTTTTTGGGCACAGGGATTATGGTGGACTTTTTTACCCAGGTGGGGACGACAGAGTGGGCCAGGGACAGATTGAAGATGGTTGTGAACACCGGAGCTAGCTGGTTAGCGCAGGATTTTAGCAGACGCCCGGGGATGCCGTCTGGGCCGGCTGCCTTCCTGCTGTTCACTCGTCTCAGAGCTCTCCTGACGTCGTGCTCCGAGAGCGAGAGTGAGCGGTCCTCCTCACCGGTCAGGCCGCCTGCCTCGATTGCGTTAGCCACAGCGCTAGCGCTAGTGCCGCCAGCCTCAAAGCGAGCGAAGAAGGTATTAAGCTCTTCCGCCAGTGAGGAGTCCACCACAGCCGAGGTGTTCACTCGTCCTGTATAGTCCGTAATCGTCCGCAGTCCTTGCCACATGCGTCTGCTGTCGCGGTCGCACAGTTGTTCCTCCACCTTATCCCTGTATCGCCTCTTAGCCGCCTTCACCGCTTTCCTGAGCTTGTAGGCTGCCGCTTTGTACGGTGACATGTCTCCAGTGATGAGTCCCTCGTTATAGGCAGCGGTACGTGCTTTCAGAGCCTCGCGGATAGACTTATCCACCCACGGTTTCTGATTAGGAAAAACCTTCAGTCACCATAGGAATGGTATCATCTAAAAGCTTGGATATAAAGCATGTAGCCACTTCCGTAAACACATTGACGTCATCGAAGCTCGCCCGAAACATGTCCCAGTCTACGTCACTCAGCGCGTCCTGTAGTGTGGCCTCTGATTGGGCAGACCAGCGTCTGACCTCTCGCGATACCGGGGCTTCCTGTTTTAGCCTTTGTTTATATTTTGGTAAGAGGAAAATGGCGTCGTGGTCAGCCTTACCAAAAGCCGGCAGTGATATGGCTTTGTATCCGTTCTTGAATGGGGTATAACAGTGATCCAAAATGTTGTCACCCCTCGTGGGACATGTGACGTGTTGGAAAAAGTTGGGCATAACCTTTTTGAGGTTCGCCTTGTTGAAGTCACCGGCCACGATGAGGGCTGCGTCCGGGTGTTTAGCATAATGTTTGTTGATGGTGTCATGCAGAGTATTGAGAGCAGTGTCCGTGTCCGCCTGTGGTGGAATATAAACGGCAAAGACGATGACCGCAGAGAACTCCCTGGGCAGATAGAAAGGGCGACAGAGGATTGCCAGATGTTCGAGGTCCGGTGAGCAAGAGCGCGACAGAACAGAAACATTCCTTGGATCACACCAGTTGTTGTTGGTTAGGAAACACACTCCACCACCTTTAGATTTACCGGAGTCCTTCGTTCTGTCCATGCAAAACATTGTGAATGTTTCTGCTGGGCGAACGCCGTGGTCCGGCACCTCCGGCGTGAGCCATGTCTCCGTGAAACAAAGGATGTTGCAGTCCCTCATGTCCCGCTGGAAGCGGACCCGTGCCCTGATATCGTCCAGTTTATTATCCATGGATTGGACGTTAGCCAGCAGGATACTGGGAAGAGGAGGATGGTGTGCTCGTACTCGCAGCCTGTTTCTGACCCCGGCACGTTTCCCTCTGTGTTTTTTCCTGCTTCTCCTCGGAGGCCCGTTCCCCTGGTTACACTCCGTGTCCCGCAGGATCTCCTTCGGCCAGGTGGAGCTCTCGTGTAAAACTTCAGAAAAAAGGTAATTAGACCTGGTAGCAATGTTGAATAGTGTGCTGTGGTCGTAGGTAATTAAGCCAGAAGAAAGAGAGGTCAAAGAACTAAAGAAAGCTAAGAAAGTAACAAACAAAAAGCACAGTCTACGCGGAGCAGTCACGACGGCGTCTGGACTCGTCCGCGCCATCTTGATAACCATCCAACCAGCCATCTAATCTAATCTAATCTAATCTACCCAAGCTCTTTACAGGCCTCTCAGGGACAGTAGGAATTTCCTCCTCACCAATGAAGAAGCACTGTTCGAAAAGCTTCCCCTTGACGATGGAAATGCTTCTTGACTTGGATGGCTTGAATCTCATCCAAGCCAACTTGATGTTATCTTCAGCTCAGGTCTTATCTTCTGCCCTTCAGCCACCCATTGAGATGCTCTAATGATCCCCTCCATAGCCATGGTGAAGGCTAGAAGGGAGATAGTGCCTCCCGCCATGACTCCAACTGCCAGCCGCTGCCATGATGTGGTGAAGTGTGCTGTTCATGGGCATAGCTGAAGATCCTGGAAATACGCTTTCACAAGATCTGTGAGAGCTGCTGGCACTCTGAAGAAATCAAAGGCAGCCCAGAGAAAGTTGTGGGGGACTGAACCAAAGGCATTGGCGCGATCAAGAAACACCACATGCACAGACTTTCCCTCCTTCTTGGCCATCTCTTCTTGTACTGGACTACATTATATTGAAAGGTGTTTCTAATTTTTTGTTGTCACTGTTATATACATGAGGGGGACAGAATAGTGGAAACACCTCTCAATCTGTCTCAGTCATAGCAATCTGTCCTACCAAAGTATCATTTTCTCCAAAAGTAAACAAATGAGTAAAACTGGTTGATTTTGACATTATATTTGCATGTTGGAAATTTTACTATGCATTTTCTATTGCTTGGATTTTTTTCTACAGGGGGCATTGGCTGATCTCAGTAAAAAATAGAAAGAAAAAAAAACAGAATAAAATTTTTTTTATAAGAATACTGACAAAGTAGTGCAAAGTAGGCTCTAATACCCTGCAACCCTATTTAGGATAAGTAGCTTGAAAAATGAATGAATCAACTGACAAAACAAATAAATTTAACTGATAATATAATGAAATAATCAATGTGATGACATTTAGTTTAGTACCTATGTGATGTCGAGAATGGGCAAATTCTTCAAGGACCCACTGATGTTTGATCCAGACAGATTTCACCCAGATGCACCCAAGTAAGTGCCTGGCATTGAAAAATGCTGACATTACATTTCTGTGTATATGTCATGGTGTGTGTGTGTTTGTGCAAGTGTACATGATGTACTGCAGGTTTCCCTGATATTGTATTGCAGTTTACTGCCAGATTAGCTCACTTCAGGCAAAATACAGTAATCATGTGTAACACTGTAGATATTTATTACTTTCAATCTTCACAAGCTGCTGGAGTTTAGATAATTTCTCCATATGAATCCTTACCACAAAGTTAAGTTTCACTTTATGCAAAAGACTGGAAGAAAAATCCACTGAAATAAACTAATGTGTCTGTTATCTGTTTTACAAGGCCTTACTACTGTTATTATCCCTTTTCCTTGGGACCACGCTCATGCCTGGGACAGAACTTTGCTCAGGTGGGGAGCAGACACACACATCCACACTCGTGCACAGCAACACACAAACTGATTGAATTGAATGTCGTCATGATGTGATTTTAGATGGAGGCTAAGGTGGTGATGGCCAAACTGCTGCAGAGGTTTGAATTCAATCTGGTCCCAGGGCAGAGCTTTGACATCCGGGACGTTGGAACCCTCAGGCCAAAGGATGGAGTAATGTCCCACATCAAACACAGAAATCTCAGCAAAGTAAAAGAATGACCATACCGTACGATAAGATGACAAGATCAGATGAGATAAAACGCTGAAACTGGCTTTTTGCACTAACAGATTGGAAGTGGATACAGCAGAGCAAAATAACAATGTAAAGATCAACAAAGAATAGATTGCACAAATGTATGCAAATCAGAATTTCAGCACTGGATCAAGTAAATTTCAGGGTTTATAAAAACTAATTCATAGCAGAGAGACAGATGCTAAGGAATTTTATGTTGTCTTTCTTTCATATTCCAATGAAGTCTTCAACACAGTAGGCCATATAATTTTACTGCGTTGCTTGAGAAACCAGGTTTTTCCTCACAGGTTGAGGGAACCTTTTCTATTAAGACTGGCGACTCGTCCTCAGCAGACAATACATATTTGTTCCCACTGGGGTGCAGTCTTGGCCCCGTGTTATTCTCCATTTACATGATGCCACACCGACATATTATCTGCAAACATGAATTTTAATTGTAATGCTGATGACACACACTTAGGAAAAAACAGGGGCTTCACTAGCAGTGAAGCCCCTCCTACAATTCAATTGCACTGATTGACCGTGAATCAGGCGCTGTCTCTGTAGTTATAAAGACGGTGACAAGAGTTTTAGGTGTAATTTGTGATGCTAAGTTGAGTTTCAGAGAGCAGATTAAAGTGGTTCAGCTGTGTGTCTTTCATTTTTATTGATCTGGAGAGTCACTCATACTTTCTGTCTCCTCCAGTTAGACCACTTCAGCTCCCTGTATCTCAGCTAAAATCCACTCATTTTGATTTATTGCTTTTCCTGATGAATTTTCGGTCATTTGTTAAGTGCTTTGTAGCTGTGTTTTGAAACGTGCTGTTTGTCTTGTAATGTTATTGATTGTATTTTTAATCATATCTATTGTAATGAAATGCACTACTTATTAACAACATAGTTATCCTTCATATCATGTTTTACCTTTTCCTCTTGTTATTACCAATATAAACAGTAATAAGGACATGGCAGTGATTTGATGGACACTCTTATTCAAATTAACGTTTTCACACAAATCATCAAAATACACTACAGCTGAAGCTTACTGACATTGTTTTGCCAGTTTTCTTTCATGTCTTTATTTGGGGTCGTTATAGCGGTGTGACCGTAAGGTGGCAGTGTAACTTACCAAAGAAATCCCAAACACACCTGTTCACCTTGTAAAATGTGCGCTGTTTTTCTTTTAGCAGTCTAATAAAACACTCAGAGATGATTGTGCACCTTGTTTTCATGTCGTGTTTGTTAGGAGCCGTCTCTGTGTGTGTTCCTGTTTCCCCTCCCCCTGTGTGTCTGTGTGTTTGTGTGTGTTTTTCCTTGCAGGCTGGGCGTGGCAGGCTCATTGGTCTCTCCCACTCACCTTTTCCCGCTCACGCACCTGGTTTCCATCCCGTCATTATCTCACCAATCTACAGCCTTTATAACCCCGGCTCAGACTTCCACTCATCGCCAGTTCGTCCTGTACCATGCGTGGTAACGTCCCGGCTCCTATTTTTGATCTTGCGCTACTCTTTGGTGACCAGTCTTTTGATTGTTGGATTTTTGCTCTGCCTTTAGACCCTGCCCTGCCTGCCTGTGTGTCCTGCCTGCCCCTCCGTGTCCTGCCTGCTGCGCCCAGCCTTCCCCGGATTTCTCCGTGCTTACTCAGTTCTGTTTGGAGTTTTTTTGTTAATTAAAGACTCTGTTACTTCTAACCGCATCTGCTTTGTGGGTTCAGTTCTTTCGAGCTCAGGCTTAACAGTGTTTCCTTTTTTACATTTGTTAAAGATGCATACGCAAACAATGCTGAAAATGAACTGAATAAACAAAATACTGTTGAATGCTGATGGCATGTATGTTGGGAGTTATTTTCACATTTTTTCAGAGATTAGTACATAACATCAGCCCCCTACATTTACAACAACTGTAGAACTAATTGATACATTAACCTTCATACAGACAAACGCTGGCACTGCTAAATAATAATTATTATTATTATTGATTATTGAATGATTATAATAGTGAATATTGTGTTGGGACTATCTTTAAAATACGTTTATCAATATTCAGTATTTTTTGCTAATTTCGACTATTAGCCTACTGTAGCCCACACTGTACTCGCTTTCTCACAAACTTCATAAAAACACTTTACGAGATGACGCTCCATCTTCCCACCAGCTTTTTCTTCGGACATACATAGACGTTTCTGAGGGAAATGAGGGCTGAGAGTTATACACAAAAAACTTGTTGAATGGTGAGCACAGCATTCAAGTTTAATTCAAGCTCTTGGTGTCACTTAGATTGAAAGTTCATGTATGTATCAGCCCTATATACAATCAGATCCGTAAGTATTGTGACAGTGACACTATTTATAATTTTGCCCTTGTACACGACCACAGTGGATATGAGATGAAGCGATCAAGGTGTGACTGAAGTGCAGCCTTTCAGCTTTAATTTAAGGGCTTGAATAAAAAAAAAAGTGTAATTAACCATTGAGGAATCACAGCAAGTTAAAAAAAATCTGTCAGACAGATAGCAACAACTTTAGGAGCAGCCAAATCAAAGGTTTGGTATATCCTGTAAAAAGGAGGAATGCATTAATAAGCTCAGCAACACCAAAATGTCTGGAAGACCACAGAAGACATCTAAAGTGGATGACTGAGGAATTTCCCTGGTGAAGAAAACCCTTTTGCACTGTCTAGGGAAGTCAAAAACACTCTGGAGGAGGTGGGCGCATCATTGTCCAAATCTACAGTCAAGACACGTTTGTGAGAAAATTATTACACAGGGTATACAGCAAGGTGCAAACCACTGGTGTCACTCATTAGCAGGAAGGCCAGATTAGACTTTACAAAAAACATCTAAAAAAAAAAAAAAAGCCTGCCTGACTCTGGAACATGTTCTTTGGACAGATGAAACAAAGATGAACTTGTATCAGAATGATGCATGAAGACACTCTTATCAAAGATCAGACTATCGAGGTGGTGCAGTCTTATAAATGTTTGGGGACTGTCACTGATGACAAATTGCACTTTGAAGACAGTTGTGAAGCAGGAAGTTGTTCCTGCTGCCATCATAGAGCTGAACAAGCCATAACTACATACAGTGCACAGGCCTTATTTATTCATTATTCATTTATTTATTTATTTATTTATTCATGTATTTTTAATCTTTGTTATCTGATTGTATTTTAGTATCCGGGTTTTTAAACTCTTTGTATTCTTGTTTTACACTAATTCATCATTTTGTGTTTTAGGAAATCTGTGTGTTTATTGGTGGAGCCTTGACCTACGTAGCACTTTATAACCATGGTTTCTGGTTATTATGTTTGTATGATGCAATGTTTGTATGTGTATGTGTGTTTGGACAACTCACTGCAGGACAAATCTACCTACGGGTACGAATAAAGTAACCTGAACCTGAACTTAATGGGAAGAGTAAAGTGTGGAGAATGAAAGGAGCAGCTCAGGACCCAAAGCATACCACATTCATACCACATCCATGGTGGAGGCAGTGTTATGGCATGGACATGTATGGCTGCCAGTGGAACTGGCTCACTGGTGTTTACTGATGATGTGACTGCTGATGGAAGTAGCAGGATGAATTCTGGTGTTTATAGGGCTATACTATCTGCCCAGATTCATCCAAATGCTACAAAGCTGATAGGACAGCGCCTCACAGTGCAGATGGACAATGACCCAAAACATACTGCGGAAGCAGCCAAAGAGTTACTGCAAGCAAAGAAGGCCAAGTCAGTCCCCAGATCTCAACCTAGCTGAGCTGCTTGTTTAGGTAACTAAAACAGTGTTTAAGGTCAGATAAACATCAAAGTATGATCAGTTCAGTGCAACAGCTCTGCAATAAATTCTATCTTTTCAGAATATTTATTGTGTTCAGTTTTTGTTGGCATTGTGGAGAATGTGTAAATTTAATTCTGTTTATTATTGGGGTTGTAGCTTGCAGAGGTCTTGTACTGGACAACATTATATTGAGAGGTGTTTCTAAGTTTTTGTCCTCCCTATTTATACATACAGGAGGGGAACAGAATAGTGGAAACACCTCTAAAGAAAATGCAGTCCAGTGCAACAGCACCACTATGAGCTCAAACACAGAATTGAATGGACACCTGTATTATTGTGACAGAAAGAAAATATGAGCATTATAGGCATCAGAAAAGTCAACTTCTTTGTAACACAAAGAAGTGATCAGCAGTTTTAGATTTTTTTTCTTTCATAGCAATCTGTCAAGGGCAGGTTGCAAGAAGACACCAGCAGGGATCCTGGCAACCGCCCAGGATTGGCAGCTCTCTGTAGACCTGGAGAAGCAGCTGAGATTCCCCCAGCACATTGTCAGCACCAGCCTGAGGCCAGATATCCTTCTGGTCTCAGAGAGCACCAGGAGCATCATAATCATGGAGCTGACAGTGCCATGGGAGGACCGCTTGGGGGAGGCCCATGAAAGGAAAAGGACCAAGTATGAGCAGTTGGTCATTGACTGTCGAGCTCAGGGCTGGAAGGTAAGTTGTATGCCCATCGAGGTTGGCTGTAGAGGATTTGTGGGGCGTTCACTCCACAAAGCCTTGAGTGCCCTGGGCATCACGGGAACAGCTAGGAGCAGAGCCATCAAAAACACCACTGAAGCAGCTGAGAGAGCTTCAAGATGGCTCTGGATCCGGAGAGGAGAACCATGGGGAGAAGCGAATGCCGCCTGAACACAAGCCGCGGTCTGATCAACCGCGGCTGGGTCGCCTGGGCGAGGGTGTCTGATGTTGCAAGACCCGAAACACCCTATGACCCCAGGAAACATCACTGAAGATGTGTTCAGGAGCATCAGAAGATGTATTAAAGAACTAGTCCTACCTAAAGATTATTATCTCCAAAAGTAAAGGAGTGAGTAAAACTGGTTGATTTTGACATTATATTTGCATGTTGGAAATTTTACAATGCATTTTCGATTGCTTGGCTTTTTTTTATACAGGGAACAATGACTGATCTTAGTAAAAGAAAATGAAAGAAAAAATAGAAAAAAAAAAAAAAACTATATACACACACACTTTGTCAGTATAAGAATACTGATAAAGTAGTGCAAAGTAGGCTCCAGCACTCTGCGACCCTATTTAGGATAAGCAGCTTAAGAAGTTCGTTTTTTTAAAGCTCACTACGTAGGCCTATCCGGTTGTGATTGCCAGGCTCCAGCCACCAGTCGTGTCGAGTCGCTTTGGACATTGAACCACTTCGACACTTCGACACGGGAGGTTTAGCAGCAGCTGCGCAGCTGGTTCTCTCTGCAGAATAATCTCATCAGAAATTATTTCATCAATATGGCAGTTTTCAGTCTGATTTTCGGCTGTGCTTGTCATGCACTTTGGTATCTGTTCTTCATTGTTCTCGTGGCGTTTCTCGGCTACAGTTTGTATATAAAACACATTCACATGAAATATGACCACATACCCGGGCCACCGAGAAACAGGTAAGTGGATTATGTAATTAGCCTACATTATACTCGCTTTCTCACAAACTTCATAAAAACACTTAATTTTACGAGATGACGCTTCATCTTCCCACCAGCTTTTTCTTCGGACACACACCGACGTTTCTGAGGGAAATGAAGGCTGAGAGAGTTGTACACGAAAAACTTCTTGAATGGTGAGCACAGCTTTCAAGTTTAACTCAAGCTCTTGGTGTCACTTAGCTGCCATTTTGAGATTGAAAGTTCGTGTATTTATCAGCCCTATATACAATCAGGTCCATAAGTATTGTGACAGTGACACTATTTGTGTCTCATCTCAAGCTCATCGAGAGAATGCCAAGAGTGTGCAAAGCAGTAATCAGAGCAAAGGGTGGCTATTTTGAAGAAACTAGAATATAAAACATGTTTTCAGTTATTTCACCTTTTTTTGTTAAGTACATAACTCCACATGTGTTCATTCATAGTTTTGATTCCTTCAGTTAGAATCTGCAATGTGTGTGTGTGTGTGTGTGTGTGTGTGTGTGTGTATCTATATACACTCCTGATCAAAATTTTAAGACCAGTTGAAAAATTGCAAGAATTTACATTTTGCACTGTTGGATCTTAAGAAGGTTCAAAGTAGAGCTTCAAAATGCAAAAAGAAGAAATGAGAGTGAGACAAAAAAAATTTTGAGTAAGCAACAGAGGTGGGACCAAGTCATTGTTTTGCAAGTCACAAGTAAGTCTCAAGTCTTTGCCCTCAAGTCCCGAGTCAAGTCCCAAGTCAAGACAGGCAAGTCCCGAGTCAAGTCCCAAGTCAAGACTGACAAGTCTCAAGTCAAGTCCCAAGTCCTACAGTTTGAGTTTCAAGTCCTTTCGAGTCCTTTTAACAACAGAGTAATAAACATATCATGTATGCTTTTAAAATCTGTATTTATTTATAAAAACGTGTTGTTTTTTTGTTTTTTATGCTCCATTCTTATTTTGTTACTGTCTTCTAATTT
The DNA here is from genome assembly GCF_902150065.1 of Myripristis murdjan. Classification (NCBI taxonomy): domain Eukaryota; kingdom Metazoa; phylum Chordata; class Actinopteri; order Holocentriformes; family Holocentridae; genus Myripristis; species Myripristis murdjan. The sequence continues at coordinate 22,322,096 of NC_044003.1, forward strand.
AACAAAACACATTACCTGGGAAAACCTTTTTGATCCTGCAGTCATAAAATCAAATTGTAAAGCAGAATCACCATCTGGTAATGTAAGTAATGTAAATTAAGTAATGTAAGTAATGTAAATTACTTATCAAACAGACCTAACAATTCAGCTACCAGTGAATCAGCAGTAGTATGCATTTGATAACATAGATTGAAAAATAAGCCGAAGTGATACCTCTTCTCTGAATAGACAAGCTAAGCCAGTGTGCTGCTTTTAGCCAGCGAAAATAGAGCGAAGTGGCACTTCTTCGCTTTGTTTCACAATCTATGTCAGTGCACTGCTGTAGCCTGGAAAGTTTCTTTGCCTTTTAGCTCGTGCGGTGCCGGTGTAGTTGCTATCAGTGTTGGGACCAATTACTCACAAAACTAATAAGTTACAATTACTAATTACTTCTGTAAAAAAGTAATTTTGATTACTATTGATTACTACAATTACTGCTGCAGAAGAGTAATTCAATTACTGGGGAAAGTAATTTTTATGATTATTTTTTTCTTTTCTTAAATCCTCTTATTAATGCACATATTTTTGCGTTGCTGTTGCAGTGTGGACATTGCTGTCAAATTTCATCTATCATTGTCTGTTGGCCACGTTACTTTGAAAAAGTAATACATTATAATTTAAAGTAGTAATGTCAGTTAGTCAGGATGGGGAATTGAACCCCTGGTCTTCTGTACCAGTGTTTCCCAACCTTTTTTGTCTTGTGTACCCCCTGAGCCGTTTTTGTCAGACCACGAGTACCCCCTCACTCATACGTGGCTACGGGGGGGGGTTAAATAATGCTATTAAAAACAACAATCCTAATTTCTTTACTCACTGTTCTATTTCCACTACAGTCCATCAAAGTAGCTTTACAAGAACTAGAAACTCAAAATAAGCTCTAAAACTACAGGAAATACCTTGAATAATCCAACTACATCAAACTATTCTTCGAAAAAATTTATTGTAGTGTCAACAAAAAACAAAGCAAGATATGGCATCAAATAGTGACATACAGTATATGTTTGAGCTGTACACTGTCCCTTTTAGATCAAATAAGAAAATGAAATGAAACTATGCGACAAAATAATGCAGTTTAAAATGCAAAAAAATAGATATCTATCTTGAGACAAACTCAAAATATCAGTAAAATATGAACTATTTCTGACATTAATATCCTGACAGACTTTTTGAAAGAATAAAAAGCTCAGTATTTGCTCCTCCTGTGGTCTGTCCTCTCTCTCCCTCACTGTCCTGCACTCGCTTCAGCCTGTAAACAATCATTAGCTGTTAGCTTAAACAGAGAGCTGAAAGAGGCAGGTTTTGGACCAAGCAGGGGAAAAATATCGCTTTTCATATTACAGCCTTGTGCTTGGTGAACAGGTGGTGTGATAAATGACTCACTGGCTTTCACTTGAGGAGGTTTTCTTGCTACTTCTCATCAGGCTGCTGCCTCTCAGGCTGACGGACTGAAAGTTACCGAGCTGCCGCTCTGCCGGCAGCAGGATGCGGGCCAAACCACTGTGAGGCATGGGGGAGGTCATAACTTTTAAACACTTAAAAACCCACTATTTGACATTTATAATTAGCACCGCTTGCATTGCACTTTCATTGAATATTACTATATTATTCAAAATTTATGGATGGAGGGGTCTAGTAGTAAGTAACGGCAAGTTTGACACTTCTTCTTCATTGGTTGTCCTGCAATTTGATTGGATGGATACTGTCGGATCAAACAACGTGGAACTAATTTGATTGGATGTTGTGCCGACAGCACACACGGACACAAACACACAGACGCACACATATACACAGAGGGAGATAGAGCGTTCCTTAATAACATACTTTTTAATCTTTGTGTTTTGGGGAAAGTAGGGAGTCTTTCCAAGTCAAAAGGCTGAAGTCCAAGTGAAGTCACAAGTCCTTGATGTTAAAGTCCAAGTCGAGTTGCAAGTCTCTTTACATTTTGTCAAGTCGAGTCTAAAGTCATCAAATTTATGACTCGAGTCTGACTCGAGTCCAAGTCATGTGACTCGAGTCCACACCTCTGGTAAGCAATTTATTGCAAACAACCATTAAACTGAAATGATCAAAAGTTTAAGACCACATCTCAAAAAAACAAACAAACAAAAAAAACCTAAAATAGAAATGAAATTTTCAAAAAAGGACTCAGTAATGAGTAGCTGCGCCATTCTTGGTAATCACCTCAAAAATTTGTTTCGGCATGCTTGATGCTAGTGTTTCCAGGAAGCTAGTGGGAATGTTGCAATTGGATTTAGATCAGGGGAACACGCAGGATGGTTCAAAAGAGTGATGTTATTTCTCTGGAAGAAGTCCTTTGTCAGGCGGGCATTGTGAACTGCAGCGTTGTCCTGTTGAAAAACCCAGTCATTACCACACAGACGATGGCCTTCAGTCATGAGGGATGCCCCCTGCAACATCTCCACATAGCCAGCTGCCGTTTGACACCTGTGCATGGGAGCATGTTAGGTTACAGTTCCTTCATGAAATTTTCTCTGAGAGCTGCACAAACATGCAGGTACATGTATACATGCAGCAATTTCTCCCTCTCTCTCTCTCTCTCTCTCTCTCCCTCCCTCCCTCCCTCTGCTCTCTATCTCTGTCTCACTCACTAACACACCCCACCAAATATCCAGGGCGGCCTAAAGGGTGTGTTCAGGCTGTAATTGTTTGCATTTCATGTTACCTTTACAGGGCCCAAACTTATGGTCCTGTTTACAGGCTCAATGGTTTGCATCATGCCATGATAGTTGTGTCCTGTCCAGAGGCCACTAAGGTAAAAAGCAAAATTTAATTTGCAGTAGGTATTTGCTTAATTACCATCAGTTGCATAAGCAAAGAAAAAAAATTACAATAATAATATAAAAAGTAGTGTAAAGGTGCTCAGGGAGCCCTGTCTTGTTTGAACTACTTTCAGTGCTACATTTTGAAAATCAGTGTCTCTTACAACAGTATTTGAACTGAAAAAAAGGCCTTGTTTTAATACCCCTCTTGTGTTGCCCCTGGTTTTAGGAAATCCTGATGTCCCCAAAGTATCCAAAAGATAAGTTTGCCTACAAGAGACTCTTCCACCTGTTTGGTCAGAGGTGATTCACTGGTCTTAAAAATAAACTGCTCAGCTATAGTTACCATAGGCTAGGGGTGTAACGATTCTCTAAATCCACAGTTTGCCTCAGACCTCACTTTTAGAAAATCAGCATTTTTATTGCATAGTTTCCAAACAAAACATGTTTAATGAACAAAGTTATGTTCATATATTATACAATATTGTTTAGAATCAGTGTTAGGAAGTTGTACAGGTCATAAGTCCCTCTCTATATCTATTTTATATTGCTGTGAAAACATTTACAAATTTCTCCTTCAAAAAACTATACGTATTGAAGTATCTACCAAAAACTAAATTTTACAAATCAGGGAGCATGGGGACCCAAATGGTACAGTAGTTGTGCTTGTCAGTTGCAACAGTGGAGACATACTTGGCCCCTTTGATTTGAAATTTCATATGTGGACTCTGAAATATGTAATGTGTCTCAAATACTTTTAGAATGCATGTGCTATTAAATGGCATAAGCAGGTTCTGCACCATATTTGTGCTTACACACAGTCAGATTTTTAGTTATAAATCCTAACAGCCTTTACAAGTTGAAAAAGTAAATAACTCTCTTTAATAATCTCTTTAAGGTTCCTGGGCAATGGCATGGTGACAGCAGTGAATCATGAGCAGTGGTACAAACAGCGCCGGATCATGGACCCTGCCTTCAGCAGCCTGTAAGTTATTAATCCCATTCACACGGCAGAAGACAGGGAAAAGTTGCAGATTTTCAATCAAGATACACTGTGTAATATCACAAATTTTCTGTACCATCTAGTGGCATCTGTACGCAGTCTCAGTTACAAGCTTAATAATTTTTCTTTATCATATCATTATCATTGATCAACAACGCTCATGAATAGGGATCAACCGATAATGATTGTTCAGGGCCAATATTGCTTATTAGTAATCAAGGGCACCGATAACCAATATTCAATGCTGGTATTCATTTGCAGTAAATTTGAATCACACTCTCAAAATATATACCAACATAAACCTTGCTTTGATTTCACAAAGGTTTAATTAACATAAATTTGAAAATAAAGTTGCATGGAGTTCAGTTGTGGTAATTGTGGTAACCAAACACTTGTGACAAGTATATGTAAGGGAAGCAACATTGTATGACTGTGACATTTGCATGGTGCTTCACATGTTTGGCATCTTGGCTATGTTTTAGCTCTCTCTATACCTGCTATCACTTCCAGGTACCTGAGAGGTCTGATGAGCACCTTCAATGAGAGGGCAGAGAGATTGATGGATAAACTTGCAGATTTTGCTGATTGCAAGAAAGAGACCTGTATGCTCCATCTAGTCAACTGTGTTACCCTAGATGTTATTGCCAAGGTAATGGGACCTGTACCATGACTTATGGCTGCATTATGCTCCATGTCGTGTTCATGATGCTCACGGCATGAATAGCATGGCACGGTGTCTGTGAATGTTAGGCCAATCATGGTTGGTAAAGTTGAACCAGCAAGAAACAGCAGTGACATAAAGACGGGAGGGAAGGGGAGATCCCATAAGGCAGGATCAAGTGTGACAGTTCCTGAGACCCAGGTCCGGGTGTCAGGTTCTGCCACTTGGTCTCATGGGTTCACACTAACCCTGAACCTCCGGAGTGTGTTGCCCCCCAGGTTTTGTTGTTTTTTTTTTCTTCTGTGGTTTAAATTGTTCACAGAGTATTTTTCTCATTCCTTGTTTACAGTGTTTATATTGCTCATTCCTTGTTTACAGTGTTTATATTGCTCATTCCTTGTTTACAGTGTTTATATTGCTCTTTGGTACTGTTATCTGTATATACTGTTTATTGTGTAAATTGTGCTTCGTATCTTGCTATCCACTTTGCTGCTGTGATGTGTGAAATTTCCCCACGGTGGGACTAATAAAGGAATATCTTATCTTATCTTATCTTATCTCTTCAACCAGTCATCATCCAATCCAATTAATGTGAAGAGAGAGTACTGGTTCATCACAAAGGGTGAAGTCATACTCATCCATAGTCTGATTTTCTACAGTCAAGTATCAAATGCTGCTTAACTGTCCTCACAGATTTTTTCCTCACAGCTATAGCTTCATCAAAAGTTTTTGTGAACTACATTGGTCAAGATACATTTGTTGTTTCTTTTATTTCCACAATACTACATAGGTTGCTTTCGGAGTGGATTTAGACCTGCTTAAGCATACTGACTCGCCCTTTCCTAAAGCCATCGAGGTGTGTCTGGAAGGGATGATGTACCATGTCCGAGATGCATTCTTCCAGGTTTGAGTTCACTGCACATTTGTATGAAGTTTTAATGACAAATATAACCATCTAACAAGGTATGTGAGATCTTAAAATCTGTCATTTCCAGTTAATCCCAAAGAACTGGCCCTTCGTCAATGAAGTGAGGCAGGCATGCAAGCTGCTGCGTGACACAGGGTACAGGTGGATCCAAGCCAGGAAAACTGCCATCCAACATGGCGAGGAGGTTCCGAAGGACATCCTCACACAGATCATCAAAAGTGCTGACAAAGGTGACAGTCACTTAGAATCACATTAGATTAAATTAGACGAAATTTTAATGATCCCTAAGTGCAAAATGTTACATTCACAGGTTGTAATACTTTACAGATAGATATAATACAAGTAGTAAGATTGAGGTCAGTGTCTATGGACCTATTCAATGTCATTTTTCCCAGAGGAAAGCATGGGTAAAGATGATGAGGAGTTCATGTTGGACAACTTTGTGACATTCTTCATTGCGGGTGAGGCTCATTTGTTTGGTCTTTGGTATGTGAAAACGATAAACTTGATTTAAAAAAAAAAAAAAAAAATACACTTGATACTTTAAAGCTAAATTTTGAGGGGGAAAAAAACAAAGCAAGATTCTCTATTATATTAATTAAAAATGTAATATTATTGCTGTAATTTTACATTTTAGGGCAAGAAACAACAGCCAATCAACTTGCTTTTTGCATCATGGAACTGGGAAGACATCCTGATATACTGGAAAAGTAAGAATTAGTACACTGACAAACACTTACTTTGACATTGTTGATAGTGACAAAAAAATCCTCAATTTTGTTAACTTTCTCAGAGCGAGGAAAGAGGTGGATGATGTGATTGGAATGAAACAGGAGATAAGCTATGATGATTTGGGGAAACTGGTCTACCTCTCACAGGTACATATCATGAAGTTAACAAAATGACAATGTTGTTCTTTTTCAAAAGAAACCAACAGCTGTTAATGAAATTGTACAACTACCGCATAACCCCCCCCTGCCCTCCATTTACCTCCAGGTGCTAAAGGAGACTCTGAGGCTCTACCCCACCGCTCCGGGTACATCTCGTGAGGTGCATGAAGATATGGTCATCAATGGCATCCACATACCTGGAGGAGTCACCTGTGCTGTGAGTCCTTCAACTTTGAGTGTGTTTATACTTCTAAATCAGCATTTCTCTTACTGTGAGTGGAGGTCGAAGCTTGATCCATGTCGACAAGTCTTTTTTTTTTTAACAAGAAAATGATGGCATAGTTGCTTTTCAAATGAGTGGTTACTTTTGATTAAGGTTAGCGATAATGTTAGGTCAGGCAGCTAAATCAGCTCTGTTAAGGTTAGGGTTAAGGTTGTGGTTAGGCAACTAAAACAGTGTTTAAAGTCAGATTAACATCAAAGTATGATAAGTTCAGTGCAAAAGCCCTGCCATAAATCCTCCCTTTTAAGAAAGTTTATCATGTTCAGTTTTTGTTGACATTGTGGAGAATGTGTAAATTTAATTCTGTTTATTATTGAGGTTGTAGTTTGAAGAGGTCTTGTACTGGACTACACTATATTGAGAGGTGTTTCTACTTTTTTGTCCTCCCTATTTATACATACATGAGGGGACAAAATATTAGAAACACCTCTCAGTGAAATACAACTAACTGAGCTGAATGCCAAACATAGAATTGAATGAACACCTCTATTACTGTGACAGAAAGAAAACCTGAGTATTATAGGCATCAGAAAAGTAAACTTATTTGTAACACAAAGAAGTGATTAGCAGCTTTCAAGTTTTTTTTTGTTTGTTTGTTTTTTTGTTTGTTTGTTTTTTGTTTTTTTGCTTTCATAGCAATCTGTCCTACCAAAATATTATTTTCCACAATAGTAAAGGAGTGAGTAAAACTGGTTGATTTTGACATTATATTTGCATGTTGGAAATTTTACAGTGCATTTTCGATTGCTCAGTTTTTTTCTACAGGGGACATTGGCTGATCTCAGTAAGATAAAAAATAGAAAGAAAAAAAAACAGATTTTTTTTTCATAAGAATACTGACAAAGTAGTGCAAAGTAGATTCCAGCACCCTGCGACCCTATTTAGGAGAAGTAGCTTGAAAAATGAACAAATCAACTGACAAAGCAAATAAATTTAACTAATAATAAAATGAAATAATCAATGTGATGACATTTAGTTTAGTTCCTATGTGACGTCAAGAATGGACAAATTCTTCAAGGACCCACTGACGTTTGATCCAGACAGATTTCACCCAGATGCACCCAAGTAAGTGCCCTGCAATGAAAAATGCAGATTACATTTCTGTGTATATGTTTTGGTGTGTGTGTGGGTTTGTGCAAGTATGCATTATGCACTGTAGGTTTCCCTGATATTGTATTGCAGTTTACTGCCAGATTAGCTCACCTGAGACAAAATAAAGTAATCATGTGTGACATTGTAGATATTTCTTACTTTCAATCTTCACAAGCTGCTGGAGCTTAGATAATTTCTCCATATGAATCCTTACCACAAAGTTAAGTTTCACTTCATGCAAAAGACTGGAAGAAAAATCCACTGAAGTAAACTAATGTGTCTGTTATCTGTTTTACAAGGCCTTACTACTGTTATTATCCCTTTTCTTTGGGACCACGCTCATGCCTGGGACAGAACTTTGCTCAGGTGGGGAGCAAACACACACATTCACACTCGTGCACAGCAACACTCAAACTGATTGAATTGAATGGCGTCATGATATGATTTTAGATGGAGGCTAAGGTGGTGATGGCCAAACTGCTGCAGAGGTTTGAATTCAATCTGGTCCCAGGGCAGAGCTTTGACATCCGGGACGTTGGAACCCTCAGGCCAAAGGATGGAGTAATGTCCCACATCAAACACAGAAATCACAGCAAAGTAAATGAATGACCATACCGTACGATAAGATGACAAGATCAGATGAGATAAAACGCTGAAACTGGCTTTTTGCACTAACAGACTATAACTGGATACAGCAGAGCAAAATGACAATGTAAAGATCAACAAAGAATAGATTGCACAAATGTATGCAAATCAGAATATCAGCACTGGAACAAGTAAATTTCAGGGTTTATAAAAACTAGTTTATAGCAGAGAGACAGATGCTAAGGAATTTTATGTTGTCTTTCTTTCATATTCCAATGAAGTCTTCAACACAGTAGGCCATATAATTTTACTGCGTTGCTTGAGAAACCAGGTTTTTCCTCACAGGTTGAGGGAACCTTTTCTATTAAGACTGGCAACTCGTCCTCAGCAGACATTACATATTTGTTCCCACTGGGGTGCAGTCTTGGCCCCATGTTATTCTCCATTTACATGATGCCACACAGACATATTATCTGTAAACATGAATTTTAATTGTAATGCTGATGACACACACATAGGAAAAAACAGGGGCTTCACTAGCAGTGAAGACCCTGTTTTTACTAAGTGTGTGTGTTTTTTTCTTCTTTCTCCCCTCCCACAATTCACTTACATTGATTCACCGTGAATCAGGCGCTGTCTCTGTAGTTATGAAAACAGTGACAAGACTTTTAGGTGTAATTTGTGATGCTAATTTGAGTTTCAGTGAGCAGATTAAAGTGGTTCAGCCCTGTTTCTTTCATTTTTATTAATCTGGAGAGTCACCCATACTTTCTGTCTCCCCCAGTTAGACCACTTCAACTCTTTGTATCTCAGCTAAAATCCACTCAATTTGATTTATTGCTTTTCCTGATGATTTTTTCAGTCATTTGTAAAGTGTTTTGTAGCTGTTTTGAACTGTAATGTTTGTCTTGTAATTTTATTGATTGTATTTAATCATACCTATTGTAATGAAACGCACTACTTATTGACAACATAATTATCGTACATGTTTCCTCCTGTTATTACCATTATAAACAATAACTAGGACGTGGCGATGATTTGATGGACACTTTTATTCAAATTAACTTTTTCACACAAATCATCAAGCTGAGGCTGTGAGGCTTCCTCACATTGTTTTTTCATTTGTCTTTTAATCTTTCTTTATTTGAGGTCATTATAGCGGTGTGACCGCAAGGTGGCAGTGTAACTTACCAAAGAAATCCCAAACACACCTGTTCAACTTGTAAAATGTGAACTGTGTTTCTTTCAGCAGTCTAATAAAACACTCAGAGATGGTTGTGCACCTTGTTTTCATGTCGTGTTTCCTTTTTTACATTTGTTTTACGATGCATACACAGACAATGTTGAAAATGAACTGAATCAACAAAATACTGTTGAATGCTGATGGCATGTATGTTGGGAGTTATTGTCACGTTTTTTCAGAGATTAGTACATAACATCAGCCCCTACATTTACAGCAACTCTAGAACTAATTGATACATTAACCCTCATACAGACAAACGCTGGCACTGCTAAATAATAATTATTATCACTGATTATTGAATGATTATAATAGTAGTGAAAAATGTGTTGGGACTAATTAATATCTTTAAAATACATTCATCACGTTCAGTATTTTTTGCTATTTTGACTATTAGGTGAGCCTTCTGTGGCCTACACTGTAGTCGCTTTCTCACAAACTTCATAAAAATAGTTCATGTTACAAGATGACGCTCTATCTTCCCACCAGCTTTTTCTTGGGACATACGTCGACGTTTCTCAGGGAAATGAAGGCTGAGAGAGTTGTACACAAAAAACTTCTTGAATAGTGAGTAAGTCGTGGTCCGTAAGTATTGTGAGAATGACACTATTTATAATTTTGCCCTTGTACACCACCACAGTGGATTTGAAATGGAGTAATCAAGGTGTGATTGAAGTGCAGCCTTTCAGCTTTAATTTAAGGGGTTGAACAAAAAAAGTGTAATTAACTGTTGAGGAATTACAGCCAGTTAAAAAAAAAAAAAAAAAACTCAACACGCCATCCAAAGAGGTGTCTGTGCAGGTGAAGGAGGCCAACATTAGGCTCAAAAAGCAAAAAACAAAACAAAACAAACAAACAAAAAATAATCAGACAGATAGCAACAACTTTAGGAGCAGCCAAATCAAAGGTTTGATATAACCTGAAAAAGAAGAAATGCAGTAATAAGCTCAGCAACACCAAAATGCCTGGAAGACCATCGAAGACATCTGTGAATGACCAAAGAAGTCTTTCCCGGTGAAGAAAAACCCTTTTACACCGTATAGGGAAGTCAAAAACACTCTGGAGGAGGTCGGTGCATCATTGTCCAAATCTACAGTCAAGACATTGTGACAGGGAATAGGGCCCTTCCTATGTTCCCCAAAATCCCACTCCTCACCTGACTCTGAAGGCAACCTTGGTAGGTGGGTGTGGAGAGGTAGCAGCTCCACCCACAGACCAATCTCCCAATTTGCGGCTCACGGCAGGTGTATATAAAGGGGTTAGCTCATCAGCCAGGATGCAATGCTGGTTGATGGGCTGCCCTGGTGATTTCTCCTGCTGTGAGCTGCCAATTGAGCTGTGTGGCCCCAGTTGGGAACAAGACATGAGTTCTCCCTCCAGCAGAGGTTTGAGTCTGTTCTAGGACTGGTTCCTGCAGTTGCTGTTTTCTGCCTCCCAGTTTTTGATATGTTGTCCATGTGAACCTCTGGTATACCTGCTGTTGTTCTTAAGATAATTCTTGTACTCTTATTGGAGTGTTGTGTTTTTCACAGGTTGTGAGTGCCGCCAGGTGGGGTCAGCCACCCGGGTGAGGTCCCCTTCACTGTGTTGCTGTGGCTTCGAGCACTGGGCACCTTTTTTTTTTCTCTTTTGTTTGAGTTTGCTGTGTGTGTGTGAGTGTATGCACCCCCGGACACTCTTCCCCTTTAAAATCTGGCCCCATCTTTTCGGCGGCCTCAGCCATAACCTTGTTCCAGTGTGTTTTAGTGGCACATATTTTTAGCTTGTGGAACTGTTTTAAAATAATTGCTCATTGTAATAAAATATATCTTTATACGGATGCCTTTTTTTTCAGGCAGTGATTTATTTATTTTCCTTTTGAAGCTGTTTTTTTTGGGATCTTCACCCCCACCCTCCACTTACACACTAAACAAATCAATAAACACTTTGATTTTTGAATTGCCATCTCCTTTGCCTCTCTGTTTCTGTTGGTGAACGAACTTGTGAATGTCCAGGCTGGTAATCACATCTTGGCCTCCTAACTCTGAAGTTCAGGCACATTTAAATGTAGTGCCTTAGGTTTAGTTCTTACCACTCTGTCACAACATGTTTGTGAGAAAATAATTACAGAGGGTAAACAGCAAGTTGCAAACTACTGGTGTCACTCAGGAACAGGAAGGCCAGATTAGACTTTACAAGAAACATCTCAAAAAGCCTGACTGACTCTGGAACAGGTTCTTTGGACAGATGAAACAAAGATGAACTTGTACCAGAATGCTGGGAAGAGAAAAGTGTGGAGAATGAAAGGAACAGCCCAGGACCCAAAGCACACCACGTTCATACCACATCCATGGTGGAGGCAGTGTTATGGCATGGGCATGTATGGCTGCCGGTGGAACTGGCTCACTGGTGTTTACTGATGATGTGGCGGCTGATGGAAGTAGCAGGATGAATTCTGGTGTTTATAGGGCAATACTATCTGCTCAGATTCAGCCAAATGCCACAAAACTGATAGGACAGCGCCTCACAGTGCAGATGGACAATGACCCAAAACATACTGCGAAAGCAGCCAAAGAGTTACTGCAAGCAAAGAAGGCCAAGTCAAGTTCCCAGATCTCAACCCAGCTGAGCTGCTTTTCACCTGCTAAAGACCAAAATGAAGGCAGAAAGACCCACAAACAAGCTTGAAGGCAGCAGCAGCAAAAGGCTTGGCAGAGCATCTCAAGAGAGGAAACTCAGAATTTGGTAATGTTGTCCATTGATTCCAGACTTCAGGCAAAACTCCTATTTTGGGCTGATAAATACTCAAACCATCATACTTGTTTATCACAAAAGCAAGGTTCTCTATATTATATTAATTAAAAATGTAATATTATTGCTGTTATTTCATAAGACATCCTGATAAACTGGAAAATTAAGAATTAGTACACTGACAAACACTGACATTGTTGATAGTAAAAAAAAAAATAATTATAGATACATCTGGTAATATAACCCATGACCCCTCGATAATTAATGACTCTTTCAGAACTTTTTACTCAAATCTCTACACTCCAACACAGAACACCTCACCTGCAGACACAGAGATATTTCTGAGGAATGTCTCCCTACCCAAATTAACCCAAACACAGTCAGAAAACCTAGACGACCTCTCTCACTTCAAGAAATCACCAAAGCCCTTTATCTCATGCCCAACAATAAATCACCCGGTCCAGATGGCTATCCAGCAGAATATTATAGACAATTCTGGCCACTTTTCTCACCAGTGTTTTTTAAAATGATCTCGGAAATTCACAAAAACAAAACTATACCCCGTCACATGAACACCGCCTATATCACACTCATCCCAAAACCAAACAAGGACCACTCCAGTTGCTCCAATTATAGACCCATATCACTAATCAATACAGACATAAAAATCATAAGCAAAGCGTTATCAGTTAGATTGGAATCTGTAATCTCATCATTAATACACATAGATCAAACCGGCTTCATTAAAGGGAGGCATTCCTCAGAAAATACTCGAAGATTATTTAACCTGATAAATTTTTATAAGAACAACACCACTCCAAAAAAAACACCATTCATCATAGCAACCCTAGACGCAGAAAAGGCATTTGACAGGGTAGACTGGTCCTTTCTCTTCACCTCCCTAAATAATTTCGGATTTCAGTCATATTTCACCAACTGGATTAAAACACTCTACAACTCACCTACTGCATCTGTTATAACCAATGGAATTATATCAAGACCATTTCAACTACTACGAGGAACCCGACAAGGATGCCCATTATCCCCATTACTATTTGCACTATTCATTGAACCACTGGCAGCTTCCATTAGACAATGCAACCACATCACAGGCATCCAGTCAAAATCACACCACCATAAAATTAGCTTATATGCAGACGACATTTTGTTATACATCACAAACCCCTCATCATCACTTCCATCAGTCCATAATCTGATCAGCAACTATAGTCGGGTGTCTGGCTACTCCATCAACTAGATCAAATCCGAGATTCTGCCAATGGGCAGGTGGGATGCTGAGGCTGGGGACCCCATCTTCAGTCATACAGTAAAATCCATCAAATACCTTGGAATACACATCTCCCCAAACCTAAATGAATTATTCAAACTCAACTATACCCCCCCTATTACAAGAAATAACAGACAGCCTGGAAAGATGGAATAAGTTACCACTATCTCTAATTGGCCGTATATCAACAGTTAAAATGAATATCCTTCCAAAAATAAATTACCTTTTTTCAATGATCACTGTCAACCCACCCCCGGGCTGGTTCTCCTCTCTCAATAGTACAATCACCAAATTCTACTGGAAAAATAAAAAACGAAGAATTAAACTATCTACCCTACAAAAACATAAACAACACAGAGGACTTGGGACTCCAAATTTCTATTTCTATTTCCTTGCACACCAACTACTGTATATCCGTCACTGGACAAATAATATCAACTCACCATGGCTAGAAATGGAAAGTAACTTAACCCAAGAATTAAACATCCAAGATCTCCCATTTATAGATAAATCCATAAAAACCCATCCATGTTACAAAAACAATAATACCATCAACACCACTTTATCCACCTGGTGGAAATCAAATGAAATGCTCCATTACAGCCTCTCACCATCCTCTCATACCCCTCTATGGAACAATCCCATGTTTTTAATCAATAACAAAATCTGTGCTTTTTCACCCTGGATTGAGAGAGGAGTTACCAGCCTGGGACAGCTACTCAGTGGTGGCCTATTCGTGACCTTCGACCACATCAAAAAAGAACACAACATACCGGATCACTGCTACTTTCAATTTATTCAGTTAAAAGAAGCCATAAAGAAAAGCATCAGTATCAGAGATTTTAACAATCACAGTCCCCCCCATACACTAAGCTCAGATCACTTAAACCTCAGAAAATACTATCTCAAACATACAAGATCCTAGCATTCAACGACACCACAATATCAATTCCAACAGACAAATGGACCACTGACTTAAATAACCTAACAACAGATACCAACTGGCTAAACATATGCAATAATACTTTCTCCATGACACGTAATTCCAAAACCCAACTAATACAGGACAAAGTCCTTCATAGAACTCATATCACCACACACAAACTCTACCGCATGGGCTTCAGCCAAAACAACACCTGTTCTTTCTGTCCAACCTAAGTAGATAATTACATCCACGTCCTTTGGCACTGCCCACCTATCCATAACTTCTGGTCGGAGGTCACGAACAGGCTATCAGAGATGCTCAGCCTCAGCATCCCCACAAGCCCAACCATAGCATTACTTGGTGACCTCTCTTCATTACACATACCCAAACAGCACAAATCATTTGTACTAATATCATTAACCATTGCCAAGAAAACCATATTACTGAACTGGAAAGACAGAACAAAGGTATCCATATCCAACTGGCTCAGTCTCCTAACAGATCATTCAAACCTGGAAAAACTCACTATTACTTTGAAAAATGACATCACATCCTATGAAAACACTTGGTGCCCCTTCCTACAATACATTCAGAGCTGATTCCTCTCACAATTCTCAACTCTCTCTCAACCTCTGACTGCTCGCTTGTCTATTTGTTTTATTTATTTGCATATTAATTTGTTTGTTTATTTATTTATTTATTTATTTATTTATTTGTTTATTTATTAACTTGTTCACAATTACATATCAGTCTCTGTTTTCGCCCATTCTTGATCTTCCTCCATATACATAAATAAATAAATAAATAAAAATTTGAAATAAAAATCGAAAATTGGAGGGAAAAGAGGAAAAAAAATGGACATATGTATATGTGTGTGTGTGTGTGTGTGTATGTATGTGCATATATATCTATATATCTATATCTATCTATATCTATATCTATCTATATCTATATCTATATATATATATATCTATATATATATCTATATATATATATATATATATATATATATATATATATATATGTAGATATAGATATAGATAGATATAGATATAGATATATGTGTGTATAGGTATGCGTGTATGTGTATGCATGTATATACACTATATTACCAAAAGTATTCGCTCACCTGCCTTTACTCATACTATGAACTGAAGTGCCATCCCATTCCTAACCCATAGAGTTCAATATGATGTCGGTCCACCTTTTGCAGCTATTACAGCTTCAACTCTTCTGGGAAGACTGTCCACAAGGTTGAGGAGAGTGTTTATAGGAATTTTTGACCATTCTTCCAAAAGCGCATTGGTGAGGTCACACACTGATGTTGGTCGAGAAGGCCTGGCTCTCAGTCTCCGCTCTAATTCATCCCAAAGGTGTTCTATCGGGTTCAGGTCAGGACTCTGTGCAGGCCAGTCAAGTTCATCCACACCAGACTCTGTCATCCATGTCTTTATGGACCTTGCTTTGTGCACTGGTGCACAGTCATGTTGGAAGAGGAAGGGGCCCGCTCCAAACTGTTCCCACAAGGTTGGGAGCATGGAATTGTCCAAAATGTTTTGGTATCCTGAAGCATTCAAAGTTCCTTTCACTGGAACTAAGGGGCCAAGCCCAGCTCCTGAAAAACAACCCCACACCATAATTCCTCCTCCACCAAATTTCACAGTCGGCACAATGCAGTCTGAAATGTACCGTTCTCCTGGTAACCTCCAAACCCAGACTCGTCCATCAGATTGCCAGATGGAAAAGCGTGATTCATCACTCCAGAGAACGCGTCTCCACTGCTCTAGAGGCCAGTGGCGGCGTGCTTTACACCATTGCATCCGACGCTTTGCATTGCACTTGGTGATGTGTGGCTTGGCTGCAGCTGCTCGGCCATGGAAACCCATTCCATGAAGCTCTCTGCGTACTGTACTTGGGCTAATCTGAAGGTCACATGAAGTTTGTAGCTCTGTAGCAATTGACTGTGCAGAAAGTCGGCGACCTCTTTGCACTATGCGCTTCAGCATCCGCTGACCCCTCTCCGTCACTTTACGTGGCCTACCACTTCGTGGCTGAGTTGCTGTTGTTCCCAAACGCTTCCATTTTGTTATAATAGAGCTGACAGTTGACTGTGGAATATTTAGGAGCGAGGAAATTTCACGACTGGATTTGTTGCACAGGTGGCATCCTATGACAGTTCCACGCTGGAATTCACTGAGCTCCTGAGAGCGGCCCATTCTTTCACAAATGTCTTGTTTCACAGTCTGCATGCCTGAGTGCTTGATTTTATACACCTGTGGCCAGGCCAAGTGATTAGGACACCTGATTCTGATCATTTGAATGGGTGAGCGAATACTTTTGGTAATATAGTGTATGTATATATATATGTGTGTGTGTGTGTGTATGTGTGTGTGTGTATATGTTTATGTGTATATACATGTGTATACATGTGTATGTGTATATTGTGGCCTTTGGCTGCACTGCTGGGGGCTGGGGTGGGGTCTTCTACCTGCCTCAATGGTTTTGGTCCTGCCCCCCTCTCGCCCCATGGATATTGTACAGATGTGCGTTTTATATCATATAAATATACATTATTAAGTACTGCCATTTTTATTATTATTAATATCACACATACATACATATGCATGAGACTGTAAAATCTCTTTTTTTTCTGTATTGTTTCGTTTTATCATCATTGTTAATATTACTATTTGTATACCTACTTATTCGTCTACCGTTCTTTGTGGTTTTGTTGCTGAAATATACTTATCACTATTATATATAAACTAGTATTGCTATTAGTACTGTTATTACTAATATTATTATAATTACTAATTTTTATTGTATCAGTATTATTAATCAATATTATTGTTAATACTATTTTATTGTGGTTAATATCACTATTATCAATACTATTATCGGTAACACTCTTTTATCAATACATACAAGGGCATCTCATTTAACAATCCGAATACACACACACACGCACACGCACACGCACACACACACACACACACACACACACACACACACACACATCACAATAGAAGCGAACATGTACTGTTATTTATTATCTCTTTCTGTTTTTGTTTTTGGTTCTTGTTTTTTTTTTGTTTGTTTTGTTTTTTTTACACTGTGTATCTGTCAACATTATGTCATGTATGTCTAGTTATGTCAATGTCAGCCATGTTAACTGTCAAAATAAAAAATAAAAAAATAATAAAAATAATAAAAAGGAATGAAACGGGAGATAAGCTATGATGATCTAGGGAAACTGGTCTACCTCTCACAGGTACATATCATGAAGTTAACAAAATGACAATGTTGTTCTTTTTCAGATGAAACCACCAGCTGTTACTGAAATTGTACAAGTACATTATATTGAGAGGTGTTTCTAAATTTTTGTCCTCCCTATTTATACATACAGTACAGGCCAAAAGTTTGGACACACCTTCTCATTCAATGCGTTTTCTTTATTTTCATGACTATTTACATTGTAGATTCTCACTGAAAGCATCAAAACTATGAATGAACATGTGGAGTTATGTACTTAACAAAAAAAGGTGAAATAACTGAAAACATGTTTTATATTCTAGTTTCTTCAAAATAGCCACCCTTTGCTCTGATTACTGCTTTGCACACTCTTGGCATTCTCTCGATGAGCTTCAAGAGGTAGTCACCTGAAATGGTTTTCACTTCACAGGTGTGCCTTATCAGGGTTAATTAGTGGAATTTTTTGCTTTATCAATGGGGTTGGGACCATCAGTTGTGTTGTGCAGAAGTCAGATTACTACACAGCCGACAGCCCTATTGGACAACTGTTAAAATTCATATTATGGCAAGATCCAATCAGCTAACTAAAGAAAAACGAGTGGCCATCATTACTTTAAGAAATGAAGGTCAGCCAGTTCGGAAAATTGCAAAAACTTTAAATGTGTCCCCAAGTGGAGTCGCAAAAACCATCAAGCGCTACAACGAAACTGGCACACATGAGGACCGACCCAGGAAAGGAAGACCAAGAGTCACCTCTGCTTCTGAGGACAAGTTCATCCGAGTCACCAGCCTCAGAAATCGCAAGTTAACAGCAGCTCAGATCAGAGACCAGATAAATGCCACACAGAGTTCTAGCCACAGACGCATCTCTAGAACAAATGTTAAGAGGAGACTGCGCGAATCAGGCCTTCATGGTCAAATAACTGCTAGGAAACCACTGCTAAGGAGAGGCAACAAGCAGAAGAGATTTGTTTGGGCCAAGAAACACAAGGAATGGACATTAGACCTGTGGAAATCTGTGCTTTGGTCTGATGAGTCCAAATTTGAGATCTTTGGTTCCAACCGCCGTGTCTTTGTGAGACGCAGAAAAGGTGAACGGATGGATTCCACATGCCTGGTTTCCACTGTATGGAGGAGCATGGAGGAGGAGGTGTGATGGTGTGGGGGTGTTTTGCTGGTGACACTGTTGGGGATTTATTCAAAATTGAAGGCACACTGAACCAGCATGGCTACAACAGCATCCTGCAGCGACATGCCATCCCATCCGGTTTGCCTTTAGTTGGACAATCATTTATTTTCCAACAGGACAATGACCCCAAACACACCTCCAGGCTGTGTAAGGGCTGTTTGACCAAGAAGGAGAGTGATGGAGTGCTGCGGCAGATGACCTGGCCTCCACAGTCACCGGACCTGAACCCAATCCAGATGGTTTGGGGTGAGCTGGACCGCAGAGTGAAGGCAAAGGGGCCAACAAGTGCTAAACACCTCTGGGAACTCCTTCAAGACTGTTAAAAAACCATTTCAGGTGACTACCTCTTGAAGCTCATCGAGAGAATGTCAAGAGTGTGCAAAGCAGTAATCAGAGCAAAGGGTGGCTATTTTGAAGAAACTAGAATATAAAACATGTTTTCAGTTATTTCACCTTTTTTTGTTAAGTACATAACTCCACGTGTTCATTCATAGTTTTGATTCCTTCAGTTAGAATCTACAATGTAAATAGTCATGAAAATAAAGAAAACGCATTGAATGAGAAGGTGTGTCCAAACTTTTGGCCTGTACTGTACATGAGGGGGACAGAATAGTGGAAACACCTCTAAATAAAATGCAGTCCAGTGCAACAGCACCACTATGAGTTCAAACATAGAATTGAATGAACAGCCTTATTATTGTGACAGAAAGAAAATATGACCATTATAGGCATCAGAAAAGTCATCTTCTTTGTAACACAACGAAACGATCAGCAGCTTTTAATTTGTTATTTTGTTTGTTTGTTTGTTTGTTTTTGGTTGATTTTGACATTATATTTGCATGTTGGAAATTTTTACAATGCATTTTCGATTGTTTGGCTTTTTTATTCAGGGCATAATGATTTAATGAATTTTTTTTTTTTTTTTTTTTTTTTTTTTTTGGCTAAGATTACTGATAAAGTAGTGGAAAGTAGGCTCCAGCACCCTGCAGCTCGAAAAAGTTCGTTTTTAAAGCTCACTACGTAGGCCTATCCGGTTGTGGTTGCCAGGCTCCAGTCACCAGTCGTGTCGAGTCGCTTTGGACATCAGGGTTGCCAAGTCCGCGTTTTTTCCGCCAAATTGGGCTACTTTTTAAGTGTAGCCACGGGTAACAAATTTTGTCCGCGGGTTGGGCTTGGGCAGACATGAATAAAGATTCATATTTTGAATGACTCATTTTTATACCCAAATCCTGTCGAACTGACTCCAGGCCAGATCAGCATATAAACTATCCACATATGTCACATGCTCCACAGACAAATAATATGCCAATGCCAATGTGAGGCCACTCAGCACATGTCCAATCACATCATCAGCACCACTCGTGCCCAGTGCCTGTCAGCTGAAGTAAGGTATCCCATATTATATTTTAAGTTCTGATATACTGTAAATTAAATAGGTGAAAGAACTGTTTCGGGAAATTGCCTTTAATGTTTATGGTGTTATTTTATAGATATTATAGTGCATTTTGCAATTATAGCAATGCTGTTGGACTTTCAAAGCAACATATATGGATTTTTATGGGCATATTTTGAGTTCTGGTGTTGGGCTGATTTTTGGGCCCTTTTCATACCAGGTTGGGCGGGTTTTGGCCTGATTTTGAGTTGCTGTTTGGCTGCTTTTTTCTTACAGACCTGGCAACCTTGTTGGACATTGAACCACTTCGACACTTCGACACGGGAGGTTTAGCAGCAGCTGCGCAGCTGGTTCTCTCTGCAGAATAATCTCATCGGAAATTATTTCATCAATATGGCAGTTTTCAGTCTGATTTTCGGCTGGGCTTGTCATGCGCTTTGGTACCTGTTCTTCATTGTTCTTATAGCGTTTCTCGGCTACAGTTTGTATATAAAACACATTCACATGAAATATGACCACATACCCGGGCCACCGAGAGACAGGTAAGTGGATTATGTAATTAGCCTACATTATACTCGCTTTCTCACAAACTTTATAAAAACAGTTCATTATACGAGTGACGCTTCATCTTCCCACCAGCTTTTTCTTCGGACATACGTCGACGTTTCTGAGGGAAATGAAGGCTGAGAGAGTTATACACGAAAAATTTCTTGAATGGTGAGCACAGCTTTCAAGTTTAATTCAAGCTCTTGGTTTCACTTAGCTGCTATTTTGAGATCGAAAGTTCGTGTATTTATCAGCTCTATATATAATCAGGTCCGTAAGTATTGTGACAGTGACACTAGTTATAATTTTGCCCTTGTACACGACCACAGTGGATTTGAAATGGAGTAATAAAGGTGTGATTTGAAGCGCAGCTTTTCAGTTTCGATTTAAGGGGTTGAGCAAAAACATGGCATCAACCGTTGAGGAATTACAGCCAGTTTAAAAAAAAAAAAAAAAAAAAAAAATCTATCAGACAGATAGCACCAATTTAGGAGCAGCCAATTCAACGGTCCAGTGTATCCTGTAAAAACAAGGAATGCTCTGGTAAGCTCAGCAACACCAAAATTCCTGGAAGACCACAGAAGACATCTAAAGTGGATGACTGAGGAATTCTTTCCCTGGTGAAGAAAAACCCTTTTACAACGTCTAGGGAAGTCAAAAACACTCTGGAGGAGGTGGGCGCATCATTGTCCAAATCTACAAGACACGTTTGTGAGAAAATAATTACACAGGGTATACAGCAAGGTGCAAACCACTGGTGTCACTCAGGAACAGGAAGGCCAGATTACACTTTACAAAAAACATAAAAAAAAAATCATATTTGTTTTTCACAAACTTTTATGTATACGTAGGGGAGAGTGGGGTAAGTAGTGCAAATTTTTACTTAAAGTGCCTTTAAAGCGAGGGGATTACAGTAATGCCTCCAACTAAAATATACACATATAGTTTAGGATGTTGTGCATCCCTGGGAACAATCACTTTGGATCTTATATAAACTATTATATTATATTATTATACTATTATATAAAAAGTGGTTTTGTGGCACAACTTGCCCCCGGTGCGGGGTAAATTGTGCCATTAGAGAGAATACACTGGGGTAAATTGTGCCATTGATAATTGAACTAAAACTGAACTAGAACTAATTTTAATCTCACAAATGATAATGCTATATAAAAGCAAAACAAATTCAATACAAAATTATTTATTTAACATTTATTTATTATTTTAACAAGATCACAGGCCACTTTTCTGTAACAAGGCCTAGCGCCACATGAACACATACCCAGAACAAAATAAAAATTCCAAAATGAGCACCTACAAATCATCTGAATCTGAATAGTTTTAGTGATCAAAGGTAAGAAGGCAATGTACAATAACAATAAAATACAATAAAGTAATATATAGTATATGATCACAAGTTGTGCCACTGGCACAACTTACCCCAAGGCCCTTTGGCACAAATTACCCCAAGCCCACCATTTTGAAAAAAATGCCTCCCCCAGCTGTTTTGAGCTAACATCATGCTAACTGTATAGACTCATGGTGTAGCTTACTGAAGTACTACAACCTATGTGAAGTGTTTTCAAAGTTTTCTGTAATTGTTCAAACACAGCAATCAAAAAACCTTGATCATAGAAAAAAATGTTTTTTGAATTGAAATGTGCCTCTCAAGCCATGTGTCTCCCTTCTCTACAGGATGAGTGAAATGGATGCCTCTTCAAAAATATGTGGTCACATGACCAACTTCTTCTATGGTTTTCTAGATAACAGGGGTGGCACTACTTGCCCCTTGGCACAAATTACCCCACTCTCCCCTATGTGTGTGTGTGTGTGTGTGTGTGTGTGTGTGTGTCTTCAAGTGCAATTTCTTTTAGTACAGTCACAGCCAAAATACTAAACAAATCCTAAAAAAGCCATTAAAAACTTAAAATTGATTGGTTCCATAAAAATACATAAGAAATTTTGAGTATTGGGTCATTTTGGTACCAGTGATGAAGGTCGTTCTTTTTATTAAAAGACACAATTTTTGTTGCCAAGCTTCGTGTCTATATAAAGCCAGCACATTTGAAAGTTCTTCAGACTCAAAAATGGCTAAAAAAAGGAACCTAGCGCAGGAAACACGCCTGAAGATAAAGATTCTCAGCCAGGAAGGGTACAGCTGCCGCCAGATAGCCAGGAAGTGCAGAAGCAGTCCTTCAGCAGTTGGATACACTCTGCAGAAATACAGACGAACCAACAGCTTGGAAGACAAACCAAGATCTGGGCGTCCAAGGGTTTCTTAAGCAAGAAATGGCCACATCCTGATCCGCATGTGCAGGCAAAACCCCCAAATGGCATTACAGGCGCTTCAGCAGCAGTGGTCAAACCAAACTGGTGTCCAGTGTTCCACCCGCACTGCACGTGGCCGACTTTCAGATCATGGCTTAAGGTCCTACAAGGCTATCAAGAAGCCCCTGATCAATGAGAGACAGAAGCTAGCCCGGTGTCGTTGGGCCCAGGCACACAAGAACTGGACAGCCAGGAATTGGAAGAAGATTCTGTGGTCAGGGGAATTTGTCAAGAATTTAGTTTTGTTAGTTTTTCTTGTAAACAATAAACAAAAAAATATAATTTGTATTTATTTGTATGTTAATGCAGCCACACCTTTTGAAACACAAAAAAGATTTTTCCACAAATATTTCATAATAATATTTGAGATTGTGTAAAATTTTAAGGGTGTCCGAAAAGTTTTTTTTTTCCCACCACTGTATATAAAGGTGTTTACAAGATGTTTTTAAAACAAGTTCACAGTCTTTTTTTTTTTTTAAACTGACACGGGAGTTTTTTTTGTGTTTTGTTCCAGCTGGCTTGACTCTTTGGTCTCTGGACTCTTTGTGTTCAGGGCTTGAACAATAGCTACTATTTTGAATGCCAGCACAAGTCCTCAAAAAACAAACAAACAAAAGAAAAAACAACCGCCTGGGAGCATGTTAGGTTACAGTTCCTTCATGAATTTTTCTCTCTGAAAGCTGCACAAACATGCAGGTACATGTATACATGCAGCAATTTCTCTCTCTCTCTCTCTCTCTCCCTCCCTCTACTATCTCTCTACCTCTGTCTCGCTCACTAACACACCCACCAAATATCCAGGGCGGCCTAAAGGGTGTGTCCAGGCTGTAATTGTTTGCATTTCATGTTACCTTTACAGGGCCGAGACTTATGGTCCTGTTTACAGGCTCAATGGTCTGCATCATGTCATACTAGTTGTGTCCTGTCCAGAGGCCACTAAGGTAAAAAGCTAAATTGAATTTGCAGTAGGTATTTGCTTAATTACCATCAGTTGCATAAGAAAAGAAGAGAAAAAATACAGTAATAATAAGTAGTGTAAAGGTGCTCAGGGAGCCCTGTCTTGTTTGAACTTCTTTCAGTGCTACATTTTGAAAATCAGTGTCTCTTACAACAGTATTTGAACTGAAAAAAAGGCCTTGTTTTAATACCCCTCTTGTGTTGGCCCTGGTTTTAGGAAATCCTGATGTCCCCGAAGTATCCAAAAGATAAGTTTCTCTACAAGAGACTCTTCCACCTGTTTGGACAGAGGTGATTCACTGGTCTTAAAAATAAACTGCTCAGCTATAGTTACCATAGGCTAGGGGTGTAACGATTCTCCAAATCCACAGTTTGCCTCAGACCCCAGTTTTAGAAAATCAGCATTTTTATTGCACAGTTTAATCTTTCCAAACAAAACATGTTTAATGAACAAAGTGCCATATTATGTTCATTATTTCATCATCTATTTTATATTGCTGTGAAAACATTTGCAAATTTCTCCCTCACAAAACTGTACTCATTGAAGTGTCTACCAAAACCAAATTTTACAAATCACAGAGCATGGGGACCCAAATGGTACAGTAGTTGTGCTTGACGTCTGCAACACCTTGTCAAGTGAGTCCTTGTCAACAAAAATTTGCAGTATAATCTTAAGTGGGGACATACTTGGCCCCTTTGATTTGAAATTTCATATGTGGACTCTTAAATAAATAATGTGTCTCAAATACTTTAAGAATGCATGTGCTATTAAATGTCATAAGCAGGCTCTGCACCATTTTTGTACTTACACACAGTCAGGTTTTTAGTTGTGTCATAAATCCTAACGGATCTTACAA
The DNA here is from genome assembly GCF_902150065.1 of Myripristis murdjan. Taxonomy (NCBI): domain Eukaryota; kingdom Metazoa; phylum Chordata; class Actinopteri; order Holocentriformes; family Holocentridae; genus Myripristis; species Myripristis murdjan. The sequence continues at coordinate 22,347,062 of NC_044003.1, forward strand.
GTTTAAAAGTAAATAACGTGTCTCTTTAAGGTTCCTGGGCAATGGCATGGTGACAGCACGGAATCATGAGCAGTGGTACAAACAGCGCCGGATCATGGACCCTGCCTTCAGCAGCCTGTAAGTTATTAATCCCAGAAGACAAGCAAAAATCGCAGCTTTTCAATTGAAGGAACACTGTAATTATCGTGATGTTTTCGTACCATCTAGTGGCATCTGTACGCAGTCTCAATTACAAGCTTAATAATTTTTCTTTATCATTACCATATCATTATCATTGATCAACAACGCTCATGAATAGCGATCAACCTATACTGATTTTTCAGGGCCGATGTTGCTTATTAGTACTCAAAGGCACCGATAACCAATATTCAGGGCTGGTATTCATTTGCAGTAAATTTGAATCACACTCAAAATATACATTATTAGAAACACCAACACAAAACTTGCTTCAATTTCACAAAAGTTGAATTAACATTATTTGAAAAATAAAGTTGCATGGAGCTCAGTTGTGGTAATTGTGGTAACCAAACACTTGTGACAAGTATATGTAAGGGAAGCAACATTGTATGACTGTGACATTTGCATGGTGCTTCACATGTTTGGCATCTTGGCTATGTTTTAGCTCTCTCTATACCTGCTATCACTTCCAGGTACCTGAGAGGTCTGATGGGCACCTTCAATGAGAGGGCAGAGAGATTGATGGATAAACTTGCAGATTTTGCTGATTGCAAGAAAGAGACCTGTATGCTCCATCTAGTCAACTGTGTTACCCTAGATGTTATTGCCAAGGTAATGGGACCTGTTCCATGACTTATGGCTGCTTTATGCTCCATGTCGTGTTCATGATGCTCATGTCACGAATAGCATGGCACGGTGTCTGTGAATGTTAGGCCGATCATGGTTGGTAAAGTTGAACCAGCAAGAAACAGCAGTTCAACCAGTCATCATCCAATCCAATTCATGCGAAGAGAGAGTACTGGTTCATCGCAAAGGGTGAAGTCATACTCATCCATAGTCTGATTTTCTACAGTCAAGTATCAAAAGCTGCTTAACTGTCCTCACAAATTTGTTTTACAGTGGCTTAGGATTCACAACAATAACATCATCAAAAATTTTTGTGAACTACATTGGTCAAGATACATTTGTTGTTTCTTTTATTTCCACAATACCACATAGGTTGCTTTTGGAGTGGATTTAGACCTGCTTAAGCATACTGACTCACCCTTTCCTAAAGCCATCGAGGTGTGTCTGGAAGGGATGGTGTACCATGTCCGAGATGTATTCTTCCAGGTTAGAATTCACTGCACATATGTATGAAGTTTTAATGACAAATATAACCATCTAACAAGGTATGTGAGATCTTAAAATCTGTCATTTCCAGTTAATCCCAAAGAACTGGCCTTTCGTCAATGAAGTGAGGCAGGCATGCAAGCTGCTGCGTGACACGGGGTACAGGTGGATCCAAGCCAGGAAAACTGCCATCCAAAATGGCGAGGAGGTTCCAAAGGACATCCTCACACAGATCATCAAAAGTGCTGACAAAGGTGATAGTCACTTAGAATCACCTTAGATTAAATTAGATGAGTGCAAAACGTTACATTCACAGGTTATAGTACGTTACAGATAGATATAATACAAGTAGTAAGATTGAGGTCAGTATCTATGGACCTATTCAATGTCATTTTTCCCAGAGGAAAGCATGGGTAAAGATGATGAGGAGTTCATGTTGGACAACTTTGTGACATTCTTCATTGCGGGTGAGGCTCATTTGTTTGCTCTTTGGTATTTGAAAACGATAAAAAAAAAAAAAAAAAATACACTTGATACTTTCAAACTAAAATTTTAGAGAAAAAGATGAAGCAAGATTCTCTATTATATTAATTAAAAATGAAATATTATTACTGTTATTTGATAACATTTTAGGGCAAGAAACAACAGCCAATCAACTTGCTTTTTGCATCATGGAACTGGGAAGACATCCTGATATACTGGAAAAGTAAGAAGTAGTATCGTGAGAAACACTTACTTTGACATTGTTGATAGTGGGAAAAAAAAATCCTCAACTATTATCTTTCTCAGAGCGAGGAAAGAGGTGGATGATGTGATTGGAATGAAACAGGAGATAAGCTATGATGATCTGGGGAAACTGGTCTACCTCTCACAGGTACATATCATGAAGTTAACAAAATGACAATGTTGTTCTTTTTCAAATGAAACCACCAGCTGTTAATGAAATTGTACCTCATAACCCCCCTGCCCTCCACTTACCTCCAGGTGCTAAAGGAGACTCTGAGGCTCTACCCCACCGCTCCGGGCACATCTCGTGAGGTGCATGAAGATATGGTCATCAATGGCATCCACATACCTGGAGGAGTCACCTGTGCTGTGAGTCCTTCAACTTTGAGTGTGTTTATACTTCTAAATCAGCATTTCTCTTACTGTGAGTGGAGGTCGAAGCTTGATCCATGTCGACAAGTCTTTTTTTTTTTGTTTGTTTTTTTAAACAAGAAAATGATGGCAGCTAAATCAGCTCTGTTAAGGTTAGGGTTAGGGTTAAGGTTGTGGTTAGGCAACTAAAACAGTGTTTAAGGTCAGATTAACATGAAAGTATGATAAGTTCTGTGCAACAGCTCTGCCATAAATTCTCCCTTTTAAGAAAGTTTATCATGTTCAGTTTTTGTTGACATTGTGGAGAATGCGTACATTTAATTCTGTTTATTATTGAGGTTGTAGTTTGCAGAGGTCTTGTTCTGGACTACATTTAGTCCATGAGCCAGACCACCGATCACAACCGAAAAGTGGGCAATTTCTCATTGCTTTTTTCTTCTTACTATATATGTCAACATTATTTATTGGCATGATAGCCTTCGCAGACTGGCAGCTTCTTAGTGATGGTTATCATACATTGAATGTGTATATATATATATATATATATATATATTTTAATTTGCATAGGCAGAAATCAGAATTTAAATTTTCTTCTGTGTATCTATTCACATTAGAATAACTAGGTAATTTTTTACATTCTTTTAGACAACAGATTTGAAATCCCACAAGTCTTAACCTTTCATTTGTTACCAGATTTGTGTCTGTAGCCCTTATACGTTTGGAGATATACTTATTTTCATATGTGCATGTTGTTTTAGGAAAAATTTCTGACAAACCAGATGGATGAATGGTTATATTGAGAGGTGTTTCTAATTTTTTGTCCTCCCTATTTATACACATGAGAGGGACAAAATATTAGAAAAATCTCTCAATGAAATACAGCTGAATGAGCGGAATAGAACATAGAATTGAATGAACACTTCTATTACTGTGACAGAAAGAAAACCTGAGCATTATAGGCATCAGAAACTTATTTGTAACACTTTCATAGCAATCTGTCCTACCAAAATATTATTTTCCACAAAAGTAAGCGAGTGAGTAAAACTGGTTGATTTTTACATTGTATTTGCATGTTGGAAATTTTACAATGCATTTTCGATTGCTCAGCTTTTTCTACAGGGGACAATGGCTGATCTCAGTAAAATGAAAAATAGAAAGAAAAAAAAACAGAATAAAAAAAGTTGTTTTTTTTTTTTTTCATAAGAATACTGACAAAGTAGTGCAAAGTTGGCTCCAGTACCCTCTGACCCTATTTAGGATAAGTAGCTTGAAAAACGAATGAATGAACTGACAAAGCAAATAAATTTCACTCATAATAAAATGAAATAATCAATGTGATGACATTTAGTTTAGTTCCTATGTGACGTCGAGAATGGACAAATTCTTCAAGGACCCACTGACGTTTGATCCAGACAGATTTCACCTAGATGCACCCAAGTAAGTGCCCTGGGTTTGTGCAAGTATGCATTATGCACTGCAGGTTTCCCTGATATTGTATTGCAGTTTACTGCCAAATTAGCTCACTTGAGACAAAATAAAGTAATCATGTGTGTGTAGATATTTCTTACTTTTAGTCTTCACAAGCTGCTGGAGCTTAGATAATTTCTCCATATGGATCCTTACCACAAAGTTAAGTTTCACTTTATGCAAAATATGAGAAGAAAAATCCACTGAAATAAACTAATGTGTCTGTTATCTGTTTTACAAGGCCTTACTACTGTTATTATCCCTTTGCCTTGGGACCACGCTCATGCCTGGGACAGAACTTTGCTCAGGTGGGGAGCAAACACACACATTGACACTCGTGCACAGCGACACTCAAACTGATTGAATTGAATGGTGTCATGATGTGATTTTAGATGGAGGCTAAGGTGGTGATGGCCAAACTGCTGCAGAGGTTTGAATTCAATCTGGTCCCAGGGCAGAGCTTTGACATCCGGGACGTTGGAACCCTCAGGCCAAAGGATGGAGTAATGTCCCTCATCAAACACAGAAATCACAGCAAAGTAAATGAATGAACATACCGTATGATAAGATGACAAGATCAGATGAGATAAAACGCTGAAACTGGCTTTTTACACTAACAGACTATAAGTGGATACAGCAGAGCAAAATGACAATGTAAAGATCAACAAAGAATAGCACAAATGTATGCAAATCAGAATTTCAGCACTGGAACCAATAAAATTCAGGGTTTATAAAAACTACTTCATTGCAGAGAGACAGATGCTAAGGAATTTTATGTTGTCTTTCTTCCATATTCCAATGAAGTCTTCAACACAGTAGGCTATATAATTTTACTGCGTTGCTTGAGAAACCAGGTTTTTCCTCACAGGTTGAGGGAACCTTTTCTATTAAGACTGGCGACTCGTCCTCAGCAGACATTACATATTTGTTCCCAGTGGGGTGCAGTCTTGGCCCCATGTTATTCTCCATTTACATGATGCCACACCGACATATTATCTGCAAACATGAATTTTAATTGTAATGCTGATGACACACGCTTAGGAAAAAACAGGGGCTTCACTAACAGTAAAGACCCTGTTTTTACTAAGTGTGTGTGTTTTTTTCTTCTTTCTCCCCTCCCACAATTCACTTACATTGATTCACCGTGAATCAGGCACTGTCTCTGTAGTTATGAAAACAGTGACAAGACTTTTAGGTGTAATTTGTGATGCTAATTTGAGTTTCAGTGAGCAGATTAAAGTGGTTCAGCCCTGTTTCTTTCATTTTTATTGATCTAGAGAGTCACTCATACTTTCTGTCTCCCCCAGTTAGACCACTTCAACTCTGTGTATCTCAGCTAAAATCCACTCATCTTGATTTATTGCTTTTCCTGATGATTTTTTTCAGTCATTTGTTAAGTGCTTTGTTGCTGTGTTTTGAAATGTAATGTTTGTCTTGTAATTTTATTGATTGTATTTAATCATACCTATTGTAACGAAATGCACTACTTATTAACAACAAAATTATCCTACATGTTTTACCTTTTCCTCCTGTTATTACCATTATAAACAGTAATTAGGACGTGGCGATGATTTGATGGACACTTTTATTCAAATTAACTTTTTCACACCAATCATCAAGCTGAGGCTGTGAGGCTTACTCACATTTTTTTTTTGTCATTTAATCTTTCTTTATTTGAGGTCATTATAGCGGTGTGACCGCAAGGTGGCAGTGTAACTTATCAAAGAAATCCCAAACACACCTGTTCAACTTGTAAAATGTGCGCTGTGTTTCTTTCAGCAGTCTAATAAAACACTCAGAGATGATTGTGCACCTTGTTTTCATGTCGTGTTTCCTTTTTTACATTTGTTTACGACGCATACACAGACAATGTTGAAAATGAACTGAATCAACAAAATACTGTTGAATGCTGATGGCATGTATGTTGGGAGTTATTTTGACGGCCAACATTAGGCTCAAAAAGCAAAAAACAAAACAAACAAACAAAAAACAATCAGACAGATAGCAACAACTTTAGGAGCAGCCAAATCAAAGGTTTGGTATAACCTGAAAAAGAAGGAATACACTAATAAGCTCAGCAACACCAAAATTCCTGGAAGACCACAGAAGACATCTAAAGTGGATGACTGAGGAATTCTTTCCCTGGTGAAGAAAAACCCTTTTGCACTGTCTAGGGAAGTCAAAAACACTCTGGAGGAGGTGGGCGCATCATTGTCCAAATCTACAGTCAAGACACGTTTGTGAGAAATTATTACAGAGGGTATACAGCAAGGTGCAAACCACTGGTGTCACTCATTAGCAGGAAGGCCAGATTAGACTTTACAACAAAATATCTAAAAAAAAAAAAAAAAAAGCCTGACTCTGGAACAGGTTCTTTGGACAGATGAAACGAAGATGAACTCGTACCAGAATGATGGGAAGAGAAAAGTGTGGAGAATAAAAGGAGCAGCTCAGGACCCAAAGCCAAGTCAGTCCCCAGATCTCAACTAGAGTTCTCATCGGGCCTGAAAATTAAGACCCGACCCGACCCGGGCCTAACTGGGCCAGCCCGAGGCCCAACCCGACCCGACTAATTAGCCGATCTTTAGGCCCGACAGCCCGATAAAGCCCGGAAAAAAAAAATCGCCAAATTCGCCATTAGGCCTATTTAGCAGAGCCGGTCGGCCGCGGCACCGGGGCACCATCAGTCGGTATCAGGCTGGCCGGCCGCCGCACCCGCCAGCATCAGGCAGCTCACCTGTCAGATCCGGCAGACTTGACGGGTGGGCGCGGTACCGGACGGTGCCGCGGCCGGCCAGCCTGATGCCGACTGATGGTGCCGCGGCATGTGCGGGTCAATACGGTAGTCTAGAAAACTGGAGATTTTTTTTTTCTCGTGCGCCCCCAAGTAGATTGCGCCCTGGGCAGTTGCACTGCCCATAGCAAAAACCGTCCCTGCTGCCGAGTGTGCCAGCACAGCGGGATACTGCTGCAACTCTCTCTCACTTGTTTGCGCTGCGCTCGCACAGCTGGTTGTCTGTCACTGAAAGTTTAGCCTCCAAATCCAATCCAGTCTCTCACTCTCTCCACCAGTCACATAAAAATGAAATGTCATAACCAATAACACAACACATAATTCTATTTTTTTATTTAAAAAAAAAAAAAGATCCCCCACAGAACCCGAAGCCCGACCCGACCCGCCCAATTCACGTAAATTTTAGGCCCGACCCGACCCGAAAATGTCGGGTCGGGTCGGGTCGGGTCGGGTTCGGGCAGAATATGAGAACTCTAATCTCAACCTAGCTGAGCTGCTTGTGGTTAGGTAACTAAAACAGTGTTTAAGGTCAGATTAACATCAAAGTATGATCAGTTCAGTGCAACAGCTCTGCCATAAATTATACCTTTTCAGAATATTTATTATGTTCAGTTTTTGTTGACATTGTGGAGAATGTGTAAATTTAATTCTATATTTATTGTTGAAGTTATACTTTGCAGAGGACTTGTACTGGACTACATTATAATGAGAGGTGTTTCAAATTTTTTGTCCTCCCTATATACATACATGAGGGGGACAGAATAGTAGAAACACCTCAATAAAATGCATTCCAGTACAACAGCACCACTATGAGGTCAAACATAGAATTGAATGAACACCTTCATTGTGACAGAAAGAAAACCTGAGCATTTTCGGCATCAGAAAAGTCAACTTCTTTGTAAGCACAAAGAAGTGATCAGCAGCTTTCAAGTTTTTTTCTTTTTTTTTTCTTTCTTTCTTTTTTCTTTTTCTTTTCTATTCTGTTTTTTTTTTTTTTTTTTGCTTTCATAGCAATCTGTCTTACCTAAATATTATGTTTCACAAAAGTAAAAGAGTGAGTAAAACTGGTTGATTTTGACATTATATTTGCATGTTGGAAATTTTACAATGCATTTTCAATTGCTTGGCTTTTTTTTTATACAGGGCACAATGACTGATCTCAGTAAAAGAAAATGAAAATAAAAAATAGAAAGAAAATAAAACAAAAACATTTTTTTTTTTTTTTTTTAAATAAGAATACTGATAAAGTACTGCAAATTAGGCTCCAGCACCCTGCAACCCTGTTTGGAATAAGCAGCTTGAAGAAGTTCGTTTTTTAAAGCTCACTACCCAGCTGGCATTCAACCGACGTTCAACATTGAAATATAATTTAAAACATGTCAGTTGTTGTTTCTACATTGAAACAATGTTGAAATAATATATAAAGCTAACAATTGCTGAAACGTTGACAACCTATCAATAAATCAACGTTGAAATTTACACAAGATCTGTATGTTGATTCAACCTATTGGCCTCTTCCACCCAGCTGGCATTTTAACATTTATTCAACACTGAATCAACATCATAACTCATGGGTGAATCAGTCTTGAATTTGGTTTTGATTTTGCAAAGCGAATCAACGTTGATATTGTGATGATGCTTCAATGTCTTAAGTTTCAACATGAGTTCACTAATGTTGAAGGCACAACAGTGAATTAATATTGAATTAAGTGTTGATTTTGCAAAGCGAATCAACGTTGATATTGTGATGTTGTTGATATTGTGATGTTTCAATGTCTTAAGACATTGAAACTTGTGATGTTAATTCTTAATTCACTTTTCAGATTTGATTTTCTTCCATATAACTGCCTGAAAATGGCAGATGGTTCTCTGTTACACTCACTTCAAATAAAAATCAAAATTGATGATCACTACTTGCAATGAATTATGGATTTTTTTTTTTTTTTTTAATTTTTCCCCTCCTGTGATATTCCCTGGTCAATTTGATCCACCCAGTGCCGGCCCTGCCTATGTTGGCGCCCTAGGCGAAATTACTCCCTTGCGCCCCTCCACCATGCCCCACACCCCCACCCCCAGACGCCGACAAAAACACGCTGGTAGAACACAAGCGGGTGGGCCAGTAAAAAAAAAAAAAAAAAAAAAAAAAAAAAAAAGGAAAAACACAGCACCTCACTGCCACCTGCATCACAGCACCTGAGTGGCTACTGTGTTGCTGTCCTCACCTCAGTGCTGAACTGGACAAAGACGTTTAACTCAGACTTCATTTCTCACTCTTATTGACTGCACAAAACTGTAAACGAAATATATTTTTGGAGGTTTTGTCTCTCTCTCTCTCTCTCTCTCTCTCTCTCTCTCCATTTATTTAACCATCCAAGTTACACTGTTACAACATACTCAGATCGAACAGAAAGTGCAACATTATTTAAGCAATAAGCCCCGAGAAGGGTTACAGTGATTTTACAACGGCTGAGGGGCGTTCAGGCACGACGCGCAGCGGAGTTGTAAAATCATTAACTCACGGCTTCAAGGGGCTTACTGCTTTTATAAAACGGTTACCCTACATATAGCCCATAAAATAAACACACAAGAAAAATTAAGAACTATTAATTCTTCCACCAAGCAAGATAGAGTGGACAGAATGGTTGCCAACCAACACAGACGCTAAGATTGCTTTTTCATCTAGCGCCATCATCATGTCACATCAGGCTATTTGGGCTCGTTAATGTTGAATTGGATATTTCCATTAATAGTGCAATTGTTAAAATAGTGTTCAATTATGTTTGGACTCCTCTTTGCAGGGACGGTGGTGTGCGTTTCGCGACAGGTGCGTTTTTGCGCAGACGTATGCCTAACGTCAGTTGTAACAATAACAATAATAATAAAAGCATACTGTTAATCATAGGTGGAGTTTGAAATCTGCCTTGGGGGGGGGGCAAACTTTTTTTTATTATTATTATTTTATTTATTACAATACCAAACATAATGTAATTCAGATTTATTTCTGAAAATAATCTTATTTTATTGCATTGCTTAAATGTTTATAGATATGTATACAGGAAAAAAAAAATATTGGAACTATTTTTGACTCAATGTAGTGACACATTTCAGACGCTAGGGGCGGCAATGCCCCCCCTGCCCCCCTGCAAACTCCGCCTATGCTGTTAATGTACCATACATCGGAGCTGTCACGCTGTGTCTGCTTTGGGTGGAGATAAAAGGCAGGTGGATAAGGAGGCAGCAGGGAGAGGTAGGCTATTTCTCCAGGGAGGCCCAGCAAATCAAAATTCACTACAAAGTCTGACATTTTGTTTACAAAAGTCTTGAAACAAATGTAACCTAACAAGTAAATTGAGCACAGCATAGTTGGTTGCTAGGCAACACTATGTCCGTTTACACTGGCGCAGGGATATTTTGTGCTGCGGTCTGCCAGTGGGTTACACTGATTTTACAACGGCATGGAACGCGGCTCAGCCAATCACATTTAAGGATGGGAAGCACCCGTTTTATAACAACGGATAAAACGCACACACAGCATAAAAAGGGCCAAGTTATTTTGGTTATATCTTATTCAGAATAATAAATCTATCATAGGCTATTAAGTGCAGCAGAAATGGTTCCGGTTATTTTTGTTACTGTGGCTTGGCTTGCTGACATGACTGTCAGAGGATGGATGAAAGAGGAGGAGGACTAGCGTTGCTTTGGGAGCGGGGCCGGACGGCTGAGCTCACCGGTAAACTAGCACTCGCACTTGTAACATTTAAATCAAGTGATGGAATGGCCGCAGGAGTTTCCTCCTGCTCAACACGGTGTCGTTTGGTGAAAAAGCCAAGTAAGCTGCTCTGTTTCACCATAATAAACACCATAATAAATCTCCTTTTTTTTTCTTTACCTGTACACGTTTCTTTTTTCCTGGGTCTTGGTGGGGCCGTTTGCGCGTAAACTAACTCATTCATTTCATTGGGTCACATGCTGATGACGCAGCCTGGGGGCGGGCACTCACGTATGATAGAAAGCTGCTGATTGACTGAGAAGCTAGCGTCACATGAGCTCTGCTAAGGCTGCCAATAGGATGAACATTTTAATCCCGAAAACATATTGGGTGGGCCTGGCTCAAAATGGCGCCGCCTATGCGGTAGAACCAGAGCATTCTCTGGTAGAACAACCGGTGCCGGCGCCCCTCTGGCCGCTAGCGGTGCCCCTCCAGCAGATGGTGCCCTTAGCATTTGCCTATACTGCCTATGCCACGGCCGGCCCTGGCCACAATTACATTCTGTAGATAGAACACACAACAGTACCACATTTGTGAGAAAAGACAGAAAAGCTGCTCATGATTGCCGACAGTGTCCATGATTCATAACATACTGTTTCTTTGGGATGAATATAAAATGCTCTCTGCACTGTAAGTCATAATGTGAGTTTCATTCATACATTTTTTTCTCTCAGAGTGACAGGGGTATGTAGCATTGCCCCGCAGCAGTGGGAACAAGGCAGAGAAACACCCTGGACAGATTGCCAAGTCCATCACTGGACAAACATGGGAACCCCACAAACACAGGGAGAGTTCCTTTCATCTTCATCTTAGAACCAAGAGCATAAGATGGAGTGTACTGATCATGATCCAAAAGCATGGCAAAGACTGAGCACACCTGCTAGATCAAACTGTAGTCCAAACTGAGGATTTCAATTTATTCAACTCATAATTATTGAAGCTGGCCTGCAAATTAAATGCTCAATTAATCAAAGAAAAAACATAATAGATGTGTACAAGTTTTTAAAATGAGGAAAAGCTTAATTAGCCAAGGGATACTTTAAATTTTATTCAATATTTGTTCCTATTTTGTTACCATATATCATAAAAAATACATTCCTAGCAATCAAACGTATTTCTTGCTAAAAGTTAACAAAAATGCTTGTACAGTTAGGTCCATAAGTATTTGGACAGTGACACCATATTCATAATTTTGTCCTTATACACCACCAACAGTGGATTTGAAATTGAGTAATCAATATGTGATTGAAGTGCAGACTTTCAGCTTTAAGTTAGGGGACTGAACAAAAATACGGCATTAACCTTTTAGGAATTACAGCCAGTTCCTCTGAAAATGGAGTGACAATGTATAAAACTGGCTGTAACTCCTAAACAGCTGATGTCATATTTTTGTTATACTCTTTAAATTAAGTCTGCACTTCAGTCACTTCTTGATTACTGCATTTCAAATCCACTGTGGTGGTGTACAAGGGCAAAATTATGAATACTGTGTCACTGTCCAAATACTTATGGACCTAACTGTATTTGAAAGTCAATTTTAAGTTAATGGCACGCTGGTCAGAACTTATATATACTGTATAAAAGATTTTTATGGGCCAGGTGTGACCATGCTGCAAAGAAAATGTATTTCATGGCAATGAGCTACTCATTTGCAAGCTTCAACACCACGGTTCAGTCAGGTCAGAGGATCAGAGGATTGTGACGTTGTTTAAGGCACAGCTGAAGCTGAGCCTGAACACCATCCTGGAGGGATGAGTTTCCATGGTGACTTAGGTCAGGCTTATTTAAACCCAAATGGTGGAACCAAATTTCTTAAAAATAAGGCTAACTTGGCAAAATGAGCCTGTCTTAACCAGTAATGTTGCTTTGTGGAACAGCCCTCCGGGCTCGGCTCTGTATGTTTGTGTACAGCTTCATAGTTTGGCCTGGGGGAGGCTGGACGAGGGACAGGGGTACAGATGCTGCCGCAGAAATGCCAAGATCTTCTCCCAGGAGTCTTCCTGAGCATCTGAATGGGGTTTGGTCTGTCCTCCCCACAGCATCACCACTGAAACACACACACACACACACATACAACTTCCTGACTGGGGCCGATGAAACATACATACTAATGTAGTAAGACAAAGGCAACTGGACTTGTGGTTCGTCTTGAAGACGTTTCACCTCTCATCCAAAAAGCTTCATCAGTTCAAGAGGGGAAGTCCTAGGAACTTAAACCCTTGAGGTTCACACCTTGGTGCACATGTAAGCTGTTACGGTCACTTCATATATGGCTGTAGTGTCCAAGAAGCTGAGGATGATCCTCAATAAACACCACATCCTTGTGTTAGTCAAACCCAGCAACATGCTAAGACAAAAACTTGCCTCCCCTAAAGACCCTACACCCAAACACAAGCAGTGAAATGCAATATATGTAGTTCAATACACTGAGCAGACAAAACTGCTAAACTGGTTTTACACCCACTGACTCCTCTATCCATGTGACTCTCACATGAGAGTTGTCAGTGGTCTGAAGACTCACATGTGAGCTGAACGTCCCTCATGTCACATCCAGGTGTGAACAACCCTCCAAGGTTTAAATTCCTGGGACTCCCCACAAGTCATTAGAACTGATAAAGCCCTTAGATGAGTGGCAAAACATCCTCAAGACAAAAAGTCTGGTTGTCTTTGTGCAGGACCTGTTTCCATCTGGCGTTAACATGCGCCCTGGGCCTTAGTGACCGGATCTCAAGATGCATTATGGACACACTGGCTGCTGTTTACACCTGTACTTATTGCTGTCCACTTGTGATCGGATCAACCAGGATACAGGTTAATACCACAGCAAACAGGGCTTTAGTGTGTTAGTGGATAAATCATCCTTGAGCTACAGGACAACAGGTTACATTTTAGTGGTGGTTGAGAGCTGGGATATCCACCATTGAAGGCTTATTGTCCTGCTTATTGACGGCAGCTTTTGATAGGTAATGGTAGCTGTGTGTAAACAGATCTACACACACACACACAATATAGACTATGATATAAGCTGGTAGTATTTCAGCTCCTCTACTATTAAACAACTCAAGTCAGGTGATGTAGGACTTTCCTGGATTGTGTGTGCAGGACAGGGACACACACTGAAGGGAAGTCTTCCACAATTAGAGCACCAGTTGGCCCATTTGCGGAATACCTACTAGTACGTGTGTGCATGTCTATTTTAACTTTACCTTTCTGTTTTGAGTGCTGTATTATGAAATTGCTGGCTCTGAAGTGGGGTATATATGGTGGTTCGATGAGATGTCCAGCATCGTGGTAAGTGAGTGTGGTCAGCAGATGGTCATTGCCAGCTGCACGCATCATCTTAGCCATCTGTGGGTCAAAGGTCAGAGGTCATCATTCATTATTATTATTATTAATGCTTTCAATTAAATCATTCACAACATTTAAGGGATATTACTTCACATAAACTTCAGATCAGAACTGCATGATAAATGGCAACAAGCTTGCAGTGCTGAGATTTGAATTTTGTATGGAATCAGCTAATGGTAATCCCTTTAATAAACAAAAAACCTCCACTGATTTTTTACCCTCTCTGTACAGATATTTTATTACAGGTAAACAAGTTTGTCCATATATGCATTTTTATTTAGTTTTTAGTTGAATCCATGTCAGCTTGAATCTTTGATAGGCAGCCCAGCAATCAGACATACAAAGATACGGCGAAAATGGACATGGTGTATGAGGCAGGGATGCTTGTCATTTATTTACACAATTAGTAGGCCTATGCTTTACAAGACTGTACATGTTTAGTAGATGCAAGAGTGGCAGAGTTAGCCAAAATGGCCAGCTTTCATCAACAGTTCTTTACAGTACATAATTTAAGAGAAACCATGTTCCCAGTCAGTCAGGGGTGTGTGCTTCAGTAGGTCTTATAAGGTGAGGAAACACCCCTGGTGTCTCTCTCTCTCTCTCTCTGTGTGTGTGTGTGTGTGTGTGTGTGTGTGTACTCACATCCTCAGCAGATTCCACTGTGGCCCAGTTCTGGTCATCATCACCATTGACCACCAACAGTGGACATTTTATCCTCCCCATCTCGCAGAGCATTTACAATGAAGAACAGCATTAATGTGTGTTACTGATATTCTTGTTTGCAAGCTGTAGATTTTTGGTGTAGGTATCGAAAAACTTCAAATTTGATCATTTTGATATATCACATCTGAGTATTCAGGTCCAAATTGACTGATGGTGCTCAGACAGAGCCTTCACTGTTCTTTTGATGAGGAGTTCACACACAATATAACACCTACTGCTCAGTTTTGTCATTATACTTTTTGACTGCATGTTGTCATTTTATTAACTGTTAATTTGTTATTAACTGTCCACAGAATTTATGAGAATAAACTAAGCAGATTCTTGGAATTTTGGAAATGGATATGCTTTATGGTAACTTATCTTTATTATTTTACATACAGTACTCTTGTTTTTTGTTTATGGATTGGAAAAAACTCAGTTTTGATCCAGAAACAAATGTTTGCACTGATCAGCAACAGCACTTATATGGATCTCACATTGAACCCCAATAATTTCGTGGAGCTGGTGTTGCTGTGGTTTTCAATCCTGATCCTAAGCGCCAGGGCCTGATTGGTTTTTATTATTCTGTCCATCTTTGGACTGAAAAACATCTGGGATGGCAGCTGAATGCAATTACCTTGCTGGTAGGACAGAAAAGCAGAAGGAAGCTTAGTTTGCATGGCCTTGCATGCAAACCTGGACAGCATTTTATGGATCAGTTCTACAATAAATATCCAATCACACTGCATCATATCCACCATTACAGAGGTGGATGTCAATGACTGGTTGATATCCAGTTTTAAACATCAAGATTGGCCTGATATGTTAGCAACCTAATTTAACATTTACCCTTGGATGTATGTGTTAAGGGTACTTACAGCGACTTTCCTTTGGGGGTCAGTGGGAATTGGCAGAATCATGTCGTGCCATATGACACGTTTCTGCTCATCCAGACGTGCCTTGCCCATATCCCTGCAAATAAAATTGGTTGCTCCCATCATTCCTGCTCTAAAACACTGTGTGCTGTATATATTTTACCATGAGGCAGGGCACCTACATTTCCTTGAACTGAAATACTTCAGCAAGTGACACGCCGTATGGAAAGACATGGCTCCCGCTGACTGACACACAACAACGAGGCTGGAACACCACACAGTGATATACTATGAGTCAGAGGAGCCACCGACTCTGCAGATTTTCATTCCAAAAACACTACAACAGCTGATTTCATTCTCCTGTGGTGGACGGTGTGTTAGTCAATGAAATCAGCTGCTGTAGTGTTTGGTTCAGCTGAAAGCCTGTACACAAGGCCCGTGCTTGAGAACCATTGATACGAGGACTAAAAAGTTACTTACACTGATAGACTTGCAGTACGCTGCCATAGTAAGAGTCACTGTCGCACCTAAGGAAAGACCACAAATCCCAACTCTGTCTTTGATCACTTGTGGATGCTGCTGGATGATACTTAACACTTTCTGGAGGCAGATGATGACAGGACAGGGAAGGTATAAAAACATTACCATGATTGCTAAGCAGGTTATGTAAAGCCAAACATGAAACTTGTGAATTGATTTTTCCATAGAAACTTTGATATTTAGGGAAAATGACATGAGGAAAATCAAATTTAAGGGACATGACGTTTGTCACTTTTCAAGACTAATATCCAATACCAAAACTTTTCCTGAGTATTGCATTTTTGGCACACAAAGGACCCTATTTCTCTAACAGTAGGAATTTATATCAATTATTATTCCAGTCGACCAAAGTAATTTTCAAAGCCTACACTACTCAGTGAATGTAACAGATTGCATCAGTACTAAGTATTGGTCAATATTTAAAGTTTCGTGCTCAGTATTGACATTGAATAAGTGCCATCAGTGAATGCCTATTACTGATCATGTTCCACATTAATCGAAGATTGTGTGGGGGTCAAACTTTGTCTCTTCTGCCTCTCTCTTCCTACTTTATGATTTTCAAAAGTTCAATAAAGTACAAAAGAAAAACAAGAGAAAAGAGGGAAATTAAGGGCTGGGCTTGATCAGTGAGAAGAAAAACAGGGTGTCATTTTTATGCAGCCTGCCACTGTCATATAATAAAAATATTATTATTCTATCTAATTATTGACTTTCAGTCTGTGGAATCGCCATGCATTGTGTATCCATCGTACGACAAATTATAACTCAGGCTTTAGTGTTTGATGTTACAGTGCGATGACAGGAGGACTCAATCATGGCCAATTCCAAACCAAACAAAAATGAAGATAGAAGTGTCAGATATCACTGTTCACATTTTGTGAATGAAGCCTGTTTATTTTATAATGTTCCAAGGGAGTATGATATGGCCTAATTTCAGTATTAACCTCTGAGCAAGCTGCCCATTCTGTCCACATTTTGGGAATGAAGCCTCATTTTGTTGTAACTTGATCATTTCATCATTAATCATTGCATGAAAATCTTTTATTCAGTGAGGTTTGGCCTTGGATGGAAATGTAGCTGTTTTCTGTATGTTTCAGTAATTTTTAGACTAGTGATGTAGCCTGTGACAAAATTATTGACTGAATGTCCAAAATAGGACAGACATTTTTAGCTTGCAGCCCTTGGACACAGCTGAATTTTGCTGAGTGGCCCCTAAGCCATCTTAAGTTGAGTAGCCCTTCTCTAAAATCTACCTTTACATGATGGGTAGTAAGATTTGTTACCAAATTATATATTGTATGACAAATTTTTTGATCATGACTGCATCTCATTTTTATCAACTGAAAGTGAACTGAGCCAGGTTTAGTTATCTAAATACAGCACTCGTGTTTTTAAGCCCTTCAGCCATGAGGCAGAGGTGCTTCATCTCCAGCAGTACTAGGTGAGAGTTCACACACCTGGACTCTGTATCAACATAACTTCAGAACAATAAAACATTTGACACACTACACACAGGGAAACACACTGAGAATGACGGTGTAAAAGATGTAAAGAGGTAAGATTTAAAAAAAAAAGCCAAACACCTCAAAATAGCTGAGGCATTCATCATGTGTCTTGAACGTCTCAAAGGACATATAATCCAGTGCCATAGAAACAAAACCGTGGGACGCCAGCAGGGCAGAACGATACTCCACCAGCCCTCCACCCCCTCCCCACATATCCAACACCCCAGGGAAGGGTCCTGGACCTGAGGCAAAGCAAACGAGATGATTAGAAGCTTATTCTGAAAAACAGATAACATCATATAAATAAAATGAGGATGCCTACCACAACACAATGACTGTTACACTGCCTCCCATAAGCAAGTCAGATCACTCCTGTTTTTCAAAGGAGTGAACACTCTGGGTCTAATGCAATAAATGTATCAAACAAGCTGTAAAACACACTTTGCCGTGTTCATGGTAAAGCGACTTATTAGCAAGATTCCCTGAAAGAAATTGCATTCTGTGTTTTTCCCCATCTGAAATACACATCTCACAAATTCCATAAAATATCTGACATATCCCACTTTGAAAAAAAAACAACACACAAAGTGATCACGGCTACTGAATCGGTGATATGTCCCCTTTAAGAAATATTATTGGATGTAGAAAAATACTGAATGGCCAAAAGGAAAAAAAAAAATCAATGGACAAATCAGCAGTTATTTTTTTTTTTAACAGCCATCCAACTCTTATAGAGGGGACACTACTGAATCATGGCTGTGCTTTGTTCTACCCTGGCCACTAGGCAGGGGCATCTCCCAAAACTTAGGCCCTTTTGAAGATTTGCTGATCTTGGTGGGAATGCTTTAGAAGTCTCAGAAATAAATTGAGAGAGTGGAAATGTGTCTTTGGGGATGCTGTAGGTGTACCTGGAGGTATAAAGATGGTTCCTCTGACTGCTCCCTCTCTGATGTCTATCCTCTGTACGCCTGGTGCCATGTACCATCTCTCTGTGACTGCTGAGGCCATGGGAGGCTGCTCCCTGAAGCCCTCAAAAACATGTCCTTTGTATACTGAGATCAACACCACCATGGGGCTTCGTACATCCATCTTTCTCAACCTGAGAGGGGAAAACAGTATACAAACATCAGTGCTGACAAAGGTGGGATTATTCAGTGCATGTAAATGTATCCAAGTAAAAATACATGGAAACACCCTGTTTTTACCAGCGTTTGGCTTGAATCTGCCTTCAACTTTCCCAGTTATCTAACTAGCTAGCCTAAGTACAAAGAAATGACAAGACAAGTCAGACAGTAAACCGTAATACAATCGCTGTTAATACTGCTACTGAATAAGCGGTAAATTCTGTTATCCATGACTGAATGCAATCCAGCACATCCGTACATACAAGCTAACACTCATGCCAAACAATAAACCAGTACAACTCTCTCTCTCTCTCTCTCTCTGCTGTCATTTCAGCACTTTGGCTGCTTCATGACCCACCTCAACCCCTTAACCACTTCAACCATGAACACCTGACCCTTCTCCAACCAATCCCTCCAATTAGAAGTTTCCTTCATCTTAGGACATCCCAACAGTGAATTCTCCATTCCTTATCACCACCACCACCAGTGTCTATATCAAAGAACTTAATTCATGGGATCACCTCCATGGAGATTTACTTGATCCACCTGATAGACAGGCTTAGTTAGACATTCAGTATTTTTATACAGCCCTGTTCAGAGGAGGTCTGCCAAAAAATGAACATGAACATTGTTTCAACTCTATCGCTGCCTTAACAGTCTGTTTAATAAAGAACAAAGACACTGCTCCATGAAAGGATAAAGAGTTACACAAGGTTAACATAGTAAGTACATATTGAGGCTAACATAACAATTTCTCTATCAGTTTGACTGTAGCGAATAATTTCTAGTGAGAAACATTTTGTCTTCACTCAGCGACAATTTTTACAGGAGAACAGAGGACTGATGGAAAGCTTCATCACATGGTGCAACGATAATCACCTACAGCTCAACATCAGTAAAATCAATGAGCTTGTGGTCAACTACTAAAGGAACATGAGTCCATCTGTCCTGGTTGTCATCCAGGGGGAGGAAATCAAGTGAAAATGATGACTCATGGAGTTGAACAAAGGCCCATGTTTTTGGAGAAGAATATGTCACAGTGAATTGACCTTTGGATATAAAGTGTCATAACTTCATTTTATCCTATTTGACATTTGCAGTCTGCTTGAAGAAGGGTCCAGTGTGCTTTGGCCCTGCTCTGGAGATGGTTCATCTCAGGTGAGGCTCAGCAAAACTTGTAAATGATCAGAATGACACATTTACATGTATTTTCAAGTCTTCCAGTGTGTCTGCAGCCTTCAAGAAAGCTGTAATGTTAACAAGTTACCTGAGGCCGGTCCGGCTGCCTGGAACAGGGCGCATACTCCACAGCAAACCCATGGGTTCTGCTCCTGTGTATGTTCCCCCAAGACTCACATCCTCAGAAACTACAAAATGGCGTGAATGCTTTATTTTCAATCTTACTTCATACAGCAGAGATGAACTTAAGTGTTCTCAAAAGTCATGAAATGTCCTTAAATCAGACCAATCAAATCAACTGAGGATTTTCACCTGAAGGAATTTTACCTTGCACAACAAGTCCAAGTAATAAAGATTACAGTTTAACTTCTTGTTGAAGAAGAACTAAACCTACCAGTCACTCTGCCTCTGTCATCACTGACATAGTAGCCAAAGGCCTCCCAGTAGTCCTTGTCCTCAGACCGATGAAGGGAATGCAGCGTTACTGGAAATCTAGGAGGCAGATTCTCCAGCGCCACCTTGAACTTCTCATCCACAAGACCCCGTGTGGGGTGAACAGACAGAATTGGAGTCACAGTCTGAGCCATTGTTGGTGATGGTCTGTGGAAATTGCACATGAAAAATTTGCAAATTATGCTATTGTAATGGGAAATTACTAGGGGTGTAACGGTACATGTATTCGTATTGAAAATTTTCGGTACAGGACGTTCGGTTCGGTACAGGACGTTGGGTTTGGCACAGAGGTGTGCAGCATGGGTGAGTTACCACACAAGTATAATAGGTGGCGGAACATACCGTATTTCACCAATTAATCGCCCGTGCATTTAATATGCAAAATCGACTTGGACCCCGGGCGTTTAAAAGAACCAGGCGGCTATTTGCTGCAGGTCTTTATTTATGTTTGCACCAGGACATTATCGTGATGACAGCTGCTGTCCAATATATTTTCAGTCGGTTGATTTAAGATTACGGTACACCCTTTTGTTCTAACATTAGCTAGCGCTCTTATTTTGACAGAAAACGGAAGTGCTGCACTGTTAGTCGAGTCAGTATCAATATAGGGTACCATTTGGTGTCCCGGGAAGAAATCACTCACTTTTCATGAAAAATTTGCAAAATAACAAAACTCTGAGGGTTTATTATAAATGGCCAAACATTTAAACACACATTGGTACAGAGATACATCTTAAAAAGGGTGTTTTTCATATTTAAAAAAATGTTCTATGATTAGATGCATGTGATTTTGCCATGTCCCAAACTCCTCTCTACTAACTTCACTGAGTCTAATAAGTAGATAAATGATATACAATGTACAAACCTTTTACATGCTCTTGTTGCTCTCATCAAGTACTTGAATAAAATGAGTCAATTGGATCATTTATGGTCTAATGTCATAATAATAATAAACGTTTTGCATGTGTCCCTGGATTTGCTGTCCACCCCGTCATTAGGTGGTTATTGCCACTATAAGAAACCACCTGCTGTAATCAGTGACATCACTACCACTGCTTTGTCTTTTACAAATGGAGTGAAGAATAGCTCCTGCAGAGAGAGTACATATCAACATTTATATTTTGACATTTTCATCATTTTATGATTGAACTTGAATGTGTTCAATCTTAATGTGTCCACCCTGTCATTGCAAAATATGAATCTATATAAATGCTTTTCAGAAATTCAAAATATGTTTGTTAAAGTATACAGTCACCTTCCTAACAGATTCATGCTGCTAGCTAATGGCCCAACATGTGCTCATTAAATGCAAACTTCAGCCAGAAACGTCCACCCTGTCATTGTCCACCCTGTCATCAAGTCTAGTTTTATAACAGTTTTATAAGTTTTTCAGTGTTCCAGAAGTCAAGTGGAGGACAAAACATATGCAGAGAAAGGAACCATTTGAAAGGACACCTATGTTTCTAGGATACCTATGTTTCTTTCTTTTTGTGGTAGGCCTACATTTAGGGACCAACATGTTTTTGTTTTGTTTATATCAATCTTGTTTTTTCGTCTAGTTGAAGGTTTTATTTATTTATTTTTGCTGTTGTTGAGTGTCATTTCCAGATGTAGCCTACCTGTGCACAATTCAAAATACAGTAGGTGAAAAAAAGTCATGTTTTGACAAAAAACATTTGTTGACAAAACCATAACATTGTTTCCTTTAAACATATATGAGACACTTCACTATTGTCCACCCTGTCATGCTAAGGTCCACCCTGTCATGTCATTGTCCACCCCGTCATGTTCATGTTTTATGTGAATAAATAATTATTTTCACAAGTTATCAAAACCTTTTGTGTGATTAGGGCCAAACAGTATTATTTCAAAGTTTGACCAGATACCTTTATTTATAGAGTTTATTCAGAAAAGAAAGTACAACTTTCACAGATTTTACATATACAAACATATTTTTCCATAATTTCTGTATTTTTGAGAGATGTTTTCCAGAAACTAAAATATATTCCTGAATGAGGGACCAAATACCTTTCTGAAAATGTACATTTTGTAATCAATATATGTTTAGAACATATTTACTCTATTTAGAAATTGTCCCATGACAGGGTGGACACATTTTGCAATTTGCTTGTACTTTCTATGCTTGCAGTCAATTTATAAAAGGTGCAGGAGCTTGACCAACATGCATTTCTAACAGCTTAAGGTCTACTTTATACAATGGATATGGAGTTCAGTGGAAAATCTCATCTTTTTTTGTGTGACATTGGGAAGTCTCAGTAGCACTCTATACTGATATTGACTCAGTCTGCAGCTAACTGTTTACTTCTGCAAAAATAAGGTGAATAGCCTTATTTTGGGTTACCTACATATAATGCAAATAATCGCCCCGGCGGTTATTCGGGTGGGCGTTTAATACGCAAAATGGGTGCAGACCCCAGGCTATTATAAGAACCCGGCGGCTATTTGCGGCCGGGCGATTAATTGGTGAAATACGGTAAGTTTCATTTTCATTTATCCATATCCACCTGCAGCTACACGTGTGAAACAGTAGAGGGCAGCAGTACGCTGGGGAAGCGTCTAGTCTCTCAAAGAAGAGGCATAATAAGCTACACCTGAAGCATGACCTGAAGCCTGAGCACTGATGTCATGGCTATGGCTAATGCTACCGAAACCGGCACTAGCGAGAAACTAGAGCTTGAAGAGCGTCCCTTGTCTTTAAAATCTCCTGTTTGGAACACTTCGGCTTCCTGGTCAAATGTTGCAACGGACAAAGACAAGTGGACAAAACGAAGGCAGTGTGCCGACATTGCTCAGCTGAGATCAGTTACGTTCATGGCAACATGATAATAGGGCTGCAACAACGAATCGATAAAGTCGATAAAAAAAAGTCGATAAAAAGTGTTGGCAACAAATTTCGTTGTGTCACGTGATTAACGTGACACAACCTCTGCCACACCTCTGCCATGACCACCTCTATCATGGCAGAGGTGGAGGAAACGGTCCGACCCAAATCTTTTAAGTGTAGGAGAACTTTAACATAAAAGTAGAGTGCGGCATTAACGGGGGGGAGGCACGGAGTGCACGGACACGCGCGCGCACACCCACATCAAAAAGATGATCTTTTTTTTTTTCTATCGCTCATTTGCACGTCACATCAATAACATAATGCCACCGTGTGGATCATTAACGTTGTTGTAGTGGGCTCCCTCATATCATATAGTTTGTGAACTAGCAGCTTCAACCTGCTGAGAGGGTCTAACAGTCAGCAGTAGGAGATGAGAACAGGCTCGCGCACATAATGTATGGAAGCCTTATAGTGGAAAAAATAAAACTGGTCACTACCAAATAATTTTAAACCACAATTCATACTGTAAATATCACTTTAACAGCGGAGTCATCTCATTTGCACCTAAGTAAACATTTCCACAAATAGTTAAAAAATATCTTTTAAAAATTATATTTTGGATGTTATGAGTTGTATCCCCCCTCAGGGATGTGTAGCTTCACAGACACATTGCTGTAGTTTTTCAAAGTGGCGTGTGAAACCATTAAGAATAATATAGTTAGTCTCCAATTAATTTAAATTTAACATTTATCTATTTATTTTTAATTATTTATAATTTAATATAACTTAAACAGATCAGGGACATCCATGCAATATTGTTTGAGCACCGTTTTGCACCGTCAACTTAATGTTCTGCTTTGTAAAGAAGGGGTGGAATTTTTTTCCGATTAATCGATGAATCGAAAAAATAATCAACAGATTAATTGATTATTAAAATAATCATTAGTTGCAGCCGTACATGACAAACATACTGTTTCATTTGAAACGGTGTCATCCCAGTGTGAATGTCTCTGGTACAAGAAAAAAAAAAAAAACACCCTAGTGCAAACACAGCTGATTTTTTTTCTATATTTTGTATAATGTTACAATAAAGTTCCTAACAAATATAAAATTGCTTATTTAAAGCAATTTTATGTTTTGCATTTTGTTCCCATACTGTACTGAAAATGAACCGAACCAGACCTCAAAACCGAGGTACGTGCCGAACTGTGATTTTTGTGTATCCTTACACCCCTAGAAATTACTGATGTGGCACAAAATGAACTATTTTATCTGCTAATGCAGGGGTCCCCAAACTTTTTCCTGTGAGGGCCACATAACTTTTCCCTTCTCTGATGGGGGGCGGGGGTCAGTTTGTAACAGAAAAAGTGTGACGATCGCAGGGGTGCCTAAACGTAAACATTTATTGTTTTCCAGAAAGTCACACATAACCAAATATTAATAACCCTTTCCAGGATCATCACAGAAAAAGTCAGGAAATAAATAATAACACTATTAATGAAATAAATTACACTATTTATGAAATCAATAAAAACCAAATAACCCTCTATGGGTTCTTCACAGAAAAAAAGTCAGGAAATAACACTATTTGTGAAATAAATAATAACCAAATAACCCTCTCTGGGTTCTTCACAGAAAAAAAAAAGTCCATGGAACATTAACTTTCTGTTGTGCCTTGCACAATCTTAACAGGTAAAAGTTCAGCTTAGTTGTCAGAGCAGAATCTCTTACTTAAATGCAGGGACGGTTTTTGCTATGGGCAGTGTGGGCCAGGGCGCAATCTACTTGGGGGCGCACGAGAAAAAAAAAAAAAAAAATTCGCCAGTTTTCTAGACTACCATATAGACCCGCACATGCCGTGGCACCGGGGTACCATCAGTCGGCATCAGGCGGGCCGGCCGCAGCACCGGCCGGTACCGCGCCCCCCGGTCTGGTCTGCCGGATCTGACAGGTGAGCGGCTTAATGAGGGCCAGTGCCGGCTCGCCTGATGCTGCCCCGGTGCCGCGCCCGACTGGTGCCGCGGGGGCGGGGGGGTTGGATTAGTAACATGAAAGGGCGCAAGCCAGTAATATCGCCTAGAGCGGCAATATAGGCAGAACCGCCACTGCTTAAATGACTCATATGAGCAGTCTCTCAAAGTTCTTGTGATCCTTCCTTATAATCCTTTTGTAGGTTCCAGTAGGCTTGTCACGTTCTATGCATGTATTAGTCTCGATCACGTGGCCAGACTGAAAAAAAAAAAAAAAAAAAAAAAAATCGTAATGCGTCTCTGGTATTGTTCAGGGGGCCGGGCCAAATGTGGAGGCGGGCGTATCCGGCCCGCGGGCCGTAGTTTGGGGACCACTGTGCTAATGCATGAGGTTACTTAACCTTTCTAATAAAATACTCAAGGACAACTTTATTTCTCAATCTTTAATTCAGATTTTGATCACACTAAATATCCCAACTACATCCTAAATTTGCATTTGGGATGTAGCTTGAGCAGGTGGCTCATTTGTGAGTGGCACATAGACATATATATTATTAGAAAACAAAATAATGAGCAGAAAGCAGAAAGGGCTTTCACTAAAGTTTGCATATATTTTGTGCTGCGGTCTGCCAGTGGGTTACACTGATTTTACAACGGCATGGAACGCGGCTCAGCCAATCACATTTAAGGATGGGAAGCACCCGTTTTATAAACAACGGATAAAACGCACACAGCATAAAAAGGCCCAAGTTATTTTGGTTATATCTTATTCAGAATAATAAATCTATCAAAGTGCAGCAGAAATGGTCCCAGTTATTTTTGTTACTGTGGCTTGGCTTGCCGACATGACTGTCAGAGGATGGATGAAAGAGGAGGAGGACTAGCGTTGCTTTGGGAGCGGGGCCGGACGGCTGAGCTCACCGGTAAACTAGCACTCGCACTCGTAACATTTAAATCAAGTGGTGGAATGGCCGCAGGAGTTTCCTCCTGCTCAACACGGTGTCGTTTGGTGAAAAAGCCAAGTAAGCTGCTCTGTTTCGCTATAATAAACTCCGTCTCTCTTTTTTTCTTTACCTGTACACATTTCTTTTTTCCTGGGTCTTGGTGAGGCCGTTTGCGCGCAAACTAACTCATTCGTTTCATTGGGTCACAGGCTGATGACGCAGCCTGGGGGCGGGCACTCACGTATGATAGAAAGCTGCTGATTGACTGAGAAGCTAGCGTCACATGAGCTCTGCTAAGGCTGCCAATAGGATGAACATTTTAATCCCGAAAACATATTGTTCTGATTGGGTGGGCCTGGCTCAAAATGGCGCCGCCTATGCGGTAGAAGAACAACCCATATCCATGGAACCATAGATATGCCCTGCGTTCCAATACCCATACTACTATACTATTTAGTAGGGAAAAAAAGAATTAGTATGTCCCAATACATACTAAACTACATACGTTGTAAGGGCAGCTGCAGTACATACTAAAAGTAAAAAGTATAAGTATGCGATTTGGAACGCAGGGATAGAGAGAAAAAAAAAAAAAAAGTTTCTATATCTAAGCATGGAACAACCGGTGCCGGCGCCCCTCTGGCCGCTAGCGGCGCCCCTCCAGCAGATGGCGCCCTTAGCATTTGCCGATACTGCCTATGCCACGGGCCGGCCCTGCTTACAGAGGTCTTGTACTGGACTACATTATATTGAGAGGTGTTTCTAAATTTTTGTCCTCCCTATTTATACATACATGAGGGGGACAGAATAGTGGAAACACCTCTAAATAAAATGCAGTCCAGTGCAACAGCACCACTATGAGCTCAAACATAGAATTGAATTAACACCCTTATTATTGTGACATAAAGAAAATATGAGTATTATAGCCAAAAGTAAAGGAGTGAGTAAAACTGGTTGATTTTGACATTATATTTGCATGTTGGAAATTTTACAATGCATTTTCGATTGCTTGGCTTTTTTATATACAGGGCACAATGACTGATCTCAGCAAAAGAAAATGAAAATAAAAAAAATAGAAAGAAAAAAAAAAAAACAGAAAAACTTTTTTTTTTGGGGGGGGGGGGGGGGGGTTAAGAATACTGATAAAGTACTGAAAAGTAGGCTCCAGCACCCTGCGACCCTATTTAGGATAAGAAGCTCGAAAAAGTTCGTTTTTAAAGCTCACTGCGTAGGCCTATCCGGTTGTGG
Organism: Myripristis murdjan; assembly: GCF_902150065.1. NCBI lineage: Eukaryota > Metazoa > Chordata > Actinopteri > Holocentriformes > Holocentridae > Myripristis > Myripristis murdjan. Next base: position 22,374,210 of record NC_044003.1, read on the forward strand.
TTGCCAGGATCCAGTCACCACTCGTGTCCAGTCGCCTTGGACATTGAACAGCTTCGACACTTCGACACGGGAGGTTTAGCAGTAACTGCGCAGCTGGTTATCTCTGCAGAATAATCGGACCAGAAATTATTTCATCAATATGGCAGTTTTCAGTCTGATTTTCGGCTGGGCTTGTCATGCGCTTTGGTATCTGTTCTTCATTGTTCTTATAGCGTTTCTCGGCTACAGTTTGTATATAAAACACATTCACATGAAATATGACCACATACCCGGGCCACCGAGAGACAGGTAAGTGGATTATGTAATTAGCCTACATTATACTCGCTTTCTCACAAACTTAATAAGAACAGTTCATTTTACGAGATGACGCTTCATCTTCCCACCAGCTTTTTCTTCGGACATATGCCGACGCTTCTGAGGGAAATGAAGGCTGAGAGAGTTATACACGAAAACATGCTTGAATGGTGAGCACGGGAGGGGGTGGGGGGTGGGGGGTGGGAGATGTCCCCTCCACTTTTTCAAAAGGCAGTTTTGGTCCCCTGCTGTTTTTACCGTCCAAAAACAATGTTTCACTATATATATAAATGGAGACAGGTCAATAGTAGGACCCAGCGGGAAACGGACGCCCACAAGCTCTTCGATTGGCTCTGCCGTTTCTTGCTAATGTGTGATTGGCCGTTCCCGCTGTCACTCCATCTGGCTGTAAACAGCGCCTGGACTTGCTCACCGGTGAAAAAAAAGGTGAAAAAAAAAAAACTTTTGTTGCGCATCACCGATGTTTAGCTAGTTAGCCAGGAGTCCGTCTTCATCTGCTACTGTAAGTCCAGTGATCGAAGACAACATGTGTTTGGAAGCTTTGGCTAATTTGATTATGTTAATTGTTAATAGTTAACCATTCTGTGGTTTTTGAGGCAAATTCACTTTTCTTTTCTCACTTTTCTTTTATATTTAAGATTTGTTTTTCTTCCATATAACTGCCTGAAAATGGCAGATGGTTCTCTGTTACACTCACTTCAAATAAAATTGATGATCACTACTTGCACTGAATTATGGATTTTTTTTTTTTTTTCAATTTCTCCCCTCCTGTGATATTCCCTGGTCAATTTGATCTGCCCGTCACTGGGTGGTGCTGGGTGGTGGTCCAAAAAATTTGAAACGGTTTAATTTCATTTTCACATAGTCTGCAATAATCCATCCATTTATATCCCTGAGTTCAACTATAGTAACAATAATTGAGAATTTCTGCTTATTTTTACTCAAAAATGAGGTATAATTTTATGTAAATGAGGTCTATTGGCCATACATTCCAAAAATAAGTGTACAATTGGTGGTAATGAGTTGGAGTGAAGTTTACTAACAAGGTCAAACACAGAATTGGGTGATAATTTTATGCTATATGCTTTACAACCAGTCAAACCACAAAGGGAACGGTGAACTACAAGGAGATCAGTGAAATGAAAAGTAACAATAGAAAAGTAGAAGAATTAGGAAAACACAGTGAACTGAGAGAGTTTTAGTTTTACTAAAAAGTTAAATTTTTTGCATACCTGTGACAACTTTGTATTTAAAAGCCTCTAGGTTGTAGTTGTATACATATTTTGAACTTCATATTGCTTTGAGGTGTAGGGTAGATGTCATGGCACTGTTGAAGCAGTTCAAGCACAGCAGTAATTACAGAGGGTATACAGCAAGGTGCAAACCACTGGTGTACCATGGGTATAGATTTTGATCAGGACTGTATATATGTATATATACACTCCTGATCGAAATCTTAAGACCAGTTGAGAAATTGCAAGAATTTACATTTTGCACTGTTGGATCTTAAGAAAGTTCTAAGTAGAGCTTCAAAATGCAAAAAGAAGAAATAGGAGTGAGACAAAAAAAAAAAAAAATGACTAAGCAATTTATTGCAAACAACCATTAAGCTGAAATAGGCTGTTCATCAGCTGATCAAACGTTTAAGACCACTGCCTTTAAAAGCCCAAATTTTGGCAAAAATGTGGATTCAGTGTCATTTTCTGTCAGGTATCCACACTGTCATGACCTCCTGATGACAAAGGCAAATAATCTTTCTCTCTTTGAACGCGGTCGGATTGTTGAGCTGCATAAGCAAGGCCTCTCGCAGCGTGCCATTGCTGCTGAGGTTGGACGCTGTAAGACAGTCATTTTAAACTTCTTAAAAGATCCTGAGGGTTATGGAACAAGAAAGTCAAGTGGTAGACCCAAAAAAATTTCACCGGCCCTCTGCTGGAGGATCCAATTGGCTGTTCGTCAAGACACGGGACGATCCTCGGCCCAAATTAAGCTAGTCCCATAACCATCAGACGGCATCTGCGAGAGAGAGGTTTTAAGAACAAAAAACGTCTTCAAACGCCTTGTCTCCTTCAATGGCACAAAATTGCCTGTTTGGAGTTTGCACGAGAGCAAACTCGCTTCTAAATATTCCACAATCAACTGTTAGTGGTACTACAACAAAGTGGAAGTGATTGGGAACGACAGCAACTCAGCCACAAAGTGGTAGGCCACGTAAATTCACAGAGCGGGGTCAGCGGATGCTGAGGCGCATAGTGCGCAGAGGTCGCCAACTTTCTGCAGAGTCAATAGCTACAGACCTCCAAACTTCAAGCGATCTTCAGATTAGCTCAAGAACAGTGCGTAGAGAGCTTCATGGAATGGGTCTCCATGGCCGAAAGGCTGCATCCAAGCCTTAGCCTACATCACCAAGTGCAATGCAAAGTGTTGGATGCAGTGGTGTAAAGCACGCCACCACTGGACTCAAGAGCAGTGGAGACGTGTTCTCTGGAGTGACGAATCACGCTTCTCCGTCTGGCAATCTGATGGACGAGTCTGGGTTTGGCGGTTGCCAGGAGAACAGTACTTGTCTGACTGCATTGTGCCAAGTGTAAAGTTTGGTGGAGGGGGGATAATGGTGTGGGGTGGTTTTCCTGGAGTTGGCTCGGCCCCTTAGTTCCAGTGAAAGGAACTCTTAATGCTTCAGCATACCAAGACATTTTGGACAATTCTATGCTCCCAACTTTGTGGGAACAGTTTGGAGATGGCCCCTTCCTGTTCCAACATGACTGCGCACCAGTGCACAAAGCAAGGTCCATAAAGACATGGATGAGTGCGTTTGGTGTGGAAGAACTTGACTGGCCTGCACAGAGTCCTGACCTCAACCTTTGGGATGAACACCAGCTTGACCCATTTCAGTTTGCATATAGAGTGGGCAGAGGTGTGGAGGATGCTGTGGTTACACTTTTGTATTTGTTGTTCAAACACCTGGAAGGCCCTTAAACTCATGCCAGAGTCTTATTTGTGGATTTTTCATCCGTGTTAATACCATACAACCTCACCTATATTGGCTGAAAGGCTTATTGAAAATTTCAAACTCGACCCCAATTTAATTGGCTGGATTTTGGATTTTCTTACCAATAGTACACAGTGTGTTAAGGTAAATGGTGTGTGCTCTAATGTTTTCCCCTTCTATGGGTTCTCCTCAGGGTTGCTGTCTCTCTCCACTTTTATATATTTTGTACACTAACGAGTGTCACAGCAATGTTAATAATAGATACATCTTAAAATTTGCTGACGACACGACCAATGTTAGCCTTTTGAAGGGGGATGAGATGGGACATGGGCAGGTTGTGGATGATTTTGTAGCCTGGTGTGACAAATCTTTCCTTCAATTAAACATAGCCAAAAGTGAAGATATGGCTGTTGATTTTAGGAAATCTCCACCTAGCCCTCTAACTATTTTTTATCAAGGCAGCTGCCATTGAGATGGTGGACAACTATAAATATTTGGGTATGGTTCTTGTCACTTTTTTACAGAAGTGTAATTGAATCTGTTTAATCTTTTTGTATTATTGCTTGGTTCGGGAACTTGAATCTGGCTAGCAAGAACCATCTGGGTAGATTGGTGAAAGCTGCTGGCAAAGTTTCTGGGTGCCAACATGAGGGCCTTTTGGTCATCTATAATAAACAGGTCCTGCGGAAGGCTCACTCTATACTGGACTGTTTGAACCACCCACTCCAGAGTGAGTTTGACCTGTTGCCTTCGGGCCGTCGTGTCCAGGTCCCAACTGGCAGGACAAAAAGATTCCAAGTGGCATTTGTCTCTTCTGCTGTTCACCTCCTTAACGGCAATAAACTCTGAGGAGACCCTGTTGGTCTGTTTTTGGCCTTTGGCCGGTATGTACCTGCACCTTTTTAATTTTGTGGATCTCTCGTTTGGTATAACCTCTTGATTTTAAATCCTGCTTTGTTATAGTCTATGTGTTAAGCTGTCTTATGCCACATTTGTTTATTTGTTGTGTCAGTTGTCTTGTGTATGTTTGTTGTCCTGGCTGCAAAACCAATTTCCCTGAGGGGACAATAAAATAAAATTGAATTGAAATTGAAATTGAAATTGAAATTGAAATTGAAATTGAATTGAATTGAATTGAATTGAATTGAATTAGAGCGGAGACTGCGAGCCAGGCTTTCTTGTCCAACATCAGTGTCTGACCTCACAAATGCACTTCTGGAAGAATGTTCAAAAATTTCCATAAACACACTCCTTGTGTAAAGCCTTCCTAGAAGAGTTGAAGCTGTTATAGCTGCAAAGGCTAACCCTAACCCTAACAAACATGCAGGTACATGTATACATGCGGCAATTTCTCTCTCTCTCTCTCTCTCTCTCTCTCTCTCTCTCTCTCTCTCTCTCTCTCTCTCTCTCTCTCCCTCTGCTATCTCTCTATCTCTGTCTCACTCACTAACACACCCCACCAAATATCCAGGGCAGCCTAAAGGGTGTGTTCAGGCTGTAATTGTTTGCATTTCATGTTACCTTTACAGGGCTGAGACTTATGGTCCTGTTTACAGGATCAGTGTTCTGCATCATGTCATACTAGTTGTGTCCTGTCCAGAGGCCACTAAGGTAAAAAGCTAAATTGAATTTGCAGTAGGTATTTGCTTAATTACCATCAGTTGCATAAGCAAAGAAAAATAAAATACAATAATAATATAATAAGTAGTGTAAAGGTGCTCAGGGAGTCCTGTCTTGTTTGAACTTCTTTCAGTGCTACATTTTGAAAATCAGTGTCTCTTACAACAGTATTTGAACTGAAAAAAAGGCCTTGCTTTAATACCCCTCTTGTGTTGCCCCTGGTTTTAGGAAATCCTGATGTCCCCAAAGTATCCAAAAGATAAGTTTGCCTACAAGAGACTCTTCCACCTGTTTGGTCAGAGGTGATTCACTGGTCTTAAAAATAAACTGCTCAGCTATAGTTACCATAGGCTAGGGGTGTAACGATTCTCTAAATCCACAGTTTGCCTCAGACCTCACTTTTAGAAAATCAGCATTTTTATTGCATAGTTTCCAAACAAAACATGTTTAATGAACAAAGTGCCATATTATGTTCATATATTATACAATATTGATTAAAATCAGTGTTAGGAAGTTGAACAGGTCATAAGTCCCTCTCTATATCTATTTTATATTGCTGTGAAAACATTTGCAAATTTCTTCTTCAAAAAACTATACTCATTGAAGTGTCTACCAAAAACTAAATCTTACAAATCACAGAGCATGGGGACCCAAATGGTACAGTAGTTGTGCTTGTCAGCTGCAACAGCGGGGACATACTTGGCCCCTTTGATTTGAAATTTCATATGTGGACTCTGAAATATGTAATGTGTCTCAAATACTTTTAGAATGCATGTGCTATTAAATGGCATAAGCAGGTTCTGCACCATATTTGTGCTTACACACAGTCAGATTTTTAGTTATAAATCCTAACAGCCTTTACAAGTTGAAAAAGTAAATAACTCTCTTTAATAATCTCTTTAAGGTTCCTGGGCAATGGCATGGTGACAGCAGTGAATCATGAGCAGTGGTACAAACAGCGCCGGATCATGGACCCTGCCTTCAGCAGCCTGTAAGTTATTAATCCCGTTCACACGGCAGAAGACAGGGAAAAGTCGCAGCTTTTCAATCCTGTGTAATATCACAAATTTTTTTTTACCATCTAGTGGCATCTGTATACAGTCTCAGTAACAAGCTTAATAATTTTTCTTTATCATTATCATATCATTATCATTGATCAACAACGCTTATGAATAGCGATCAACCAATAATGATTGTTCAGGGCCGATATTGCTTATTAGTAATCAAGGGCATCGATAACCAATATTCAGGGCTGGTATTCATTTGCAGTAAATTTGAATCACACTCAAAATATACAGTATTAGAAACACCAACACAAAACTTGCTTTGATTTCACAAAAGTTTAATTAACATTATTTGAAAAATAAAGTTGCATGGAGTACAATTGTGGTAATTGTGGTAACCAAACACTTGTGAAAAGTATATGTAAGGGAAGCAACATTGTATGACTGTGACATTTGCATGACGCTTCACATGTTTGGCATCTTGGCTATGTTTTAGCTCTCTGTATACCTGCTATCACTGCCAGGTACCTGAGAGGTCTGATGGGCACCTTCAATGAGAGGGCAGAGAGATTGATGGATAAACTTGCAGATTTTGCCGATTGCAAAAAAGAGACCAGTATGCTCCATCTAGTCAACTGTGTTACCCTAGATGTTATTGCCAAGGTAATGGGACCTGTACCATGACTTATGGCTGCATTATGCTCCATGTCGTGTTCATGATGCTCACAGCATAATGCTGGCTGTAATTGTGTCATTCTGCCATTTCCAACATTTGCACCATTATTAATGTGGGGAGAGTACTGGTTCATCACAAAGGGTCACTTGGTGAAGTCATACTCATCCATAGTCTGATTTTTTACAGTCAAGTATCAAAAGCTGCTTAACTGTCCTCACAGATTTGTTTTACAGTGGCTTAGAATTCACAACAATAACATCATCAAAATTTTTTTGTGAACTACATTGGTCAAGATACATTTGTTGTTTCTTTTAATTCCACAATACCACATAGGTTGCCTTTGGAGTGGATTTAGACCTGCTTAAGCATACTGACTCACCCTTTCCTAAAGCCATCGAGGCATGCGCGCGGGAACTACTTTTTGCCAGGGGGTGCTGCGTATGGGGGGGGGGGGGACAGGATTGGATTTGGAGGCTAAACATTCAGTGACAGACAACCAGCTGTGCGAGCGCAGCGCAAACAAGTGAGAGAGAGTTGCAGCAGTATCCCGCTGTGCTGGCAGACTCGGCAGCAGGGACGGTTTCTGCTATGGGCAGTGCAACTGCCCAGGGCGCAATCTACTTGGGGGCGCACGAGAAAAAAAAAAATCTCCAGTTTTCTAGACTACCGTATTGATCCGCACATGCCGTGGCACCATCAGTGCCACGGCATGTGCGGCCGGCCCGCCTGATACCGACTGATGGTGCCCCGGTGCCGCGGCCGACCGGCGCTGCTAAATAATGGCGAATTTGGCGATTTTTTTTTCGGGCTTTATCGGACTGTCGGGCCTAAAGTTCAGCTAATTAGTCGGGTCGGGTAGGGCCTCGGGCTGGCCCAGTCGGGCCCGGTTCGGGTCGGATCTTAATTTTCAGGCCAGATGAGAACTCCACCGGTGATGTGTCTCGGCGTGATTGCCCCTCTGCACGCGTTTTACATGTTTTTCGTTTTCCTTGCATTAGGTGCAGTAGATTAATACACGTTTTACTTTCTCCCCCTGTCCACACCCTAAGTGACTGCCACAATCAAGTCATTTTCAAAAGAAAATGACTTTGAAATGTGGTAAAATTAATTTGACATTTATTCCACCCCTCCTCAGCAGGGGGTGCTGCAGCACCCTCAGCACCACCCTTCCCGCGCCCTTGCATCGAGGTGTGTCTGGAAGGGATGGTGTATCATCTCCGAGATGGATTCTTCCAGGTTTGAGTTCACTGCACATTTGTATGAAGTTTTAATGACAAATATAACCATCTAACAAGGTATGTGAGATCTTAAAATCTGTCATTTCCAGTTTAACCCAAAGAACTGGCCCTTCATCAATGAAGTGAGGCAGGCATGCAAGCTGCTGCGTGACACGGGGTACAGGTGGATCCAAGCCAGGAAAACTGCCATCCAAAATGGCGAGGAAGTTCCGAAGGACATCCTCACACAGATCATCAAAAGTGCTGACAAAGGTGATAGTCACTTAGAATCACCTTAGATTAAATTAGATGAAATTTTAATGATCCCTGAGTGCAAAATGCTACACTCACAGGTTATAGTACTTTACAGATAGATATAATACAAGTACTAAGATTGTCAGTATCTATGGACCTACCGTATTTCACCAATTAATCGCCGGGCTGCAAATAGCCGCCTGGTTCTTTTACTTGCCTGGAGTCTGCACCCATTTTACGTATTAAACACCCACCCGATTAACCGCTGGGGCGATTATTTGCATTATATTGAGGTAAACCCAAAATAAGGCTATTCGCCTTATTTTTGCAGAAGTAAACAGTTAGCCACACAATAACTGTGCGGCACTTCCGTTTTCTGTTAAAATAAGAGAGCCACCAACGTTAGAAAAAAGGGTGTACCGTAATCTTAAATCGACCGACTATAAATATGTTGGACTGTCAGTAACTGTCATCACAATAATGGCCTGGTGCAGGTGTGTGTAAAAATAAATAAAGGCCTGCAGTGAATAGCCACCTGGTTCTTTTAAACGCCTGGGGTCCAAGTTGATTTTGCGTATTAAACGCCCGGGCTATTAATTGGTGAAATACGGTATTCAATGTCATTTTTCCTAGAGGAAACCATGGATAAAGATGATGAGGAGTTCATGTTGGACAACTTTGTGACATTCTTCATTGCGGGTGAGGCTCATTTGTTTGCTCTTTGGTATTTGAAACGATAAACTTGATTAAAAAAAAATACACTTGATACTTTCAAGCTAAAGTTTTAGGAAAATTAAAACGAAGCAAGATTCTCTATATTAATTAAAAATGTAATATTATTGCTGTAATTTTATAACTTTTTAGGGCAAGAAACAACAGCCAATCAACTTGCTTTTTGCATCATGGAACTGGGAAGACATCCTGATATACTGGAAAAGTAAGAATTAGTACACTGACAAACACTTACTTTGACATTGTTGATAGTGACAAAAAAAATCCTCAATTGTATTATCTTTCTCAGAGCGAGGAAAGAGGTGGATGATGTGATTGGAATGAAACGGGAGATAAGTTATGATGATCTGGGGAAACTGGTCTATCTCTCACAGGTACATATCATGAAGTTAACAAAGTGACAATGTTGTTCTTTTTCAAATGAAACCACCAGCTGTTAATGAAATTGTACAAGTACCTCATAACCCCCCCCCTGCCCTCCATTTACCTCCAGGTGCTAAAGGAGACTCTGAGGCTCTACCCCACCGCTCCGGGCACGTCTCGTGAGGTGCATGAAGATATGGTCATCAGTGGCATCCACATACCTGGAGGAGTCACCTGTGCTGTGAGTCCTTCAACTTTGAGTGTGTTTATACTTCTAAATCAGCATTTCTCTTACTGTGAGTGGAGGTCGAAGCTTGATCCATGTCAGTCTTTTTTTAACAAGAAAATGATGGCATAGTTGCTTTTCAAATGAATGGTTACTGTTGATTAAGGTTAGCGATAAGGTTAGGTCAGGCAGCTAAATCAGCTCTGTTAAGGTTAGGGTTAAGGTTAAGGTTGTGGTTAGGCAACTAAAACAGTGTTTAAGGTCAGATTAACATCAAAGTATGATAAGTTCAGTGCAACAGCTCTGCCATAAATTCTCCCTTTTAAGAAAGTCAGTCATGTTCAGTTTTTGTTGACATTGTGGAGAATGTGTAAATGCAATTCTGTTTATTGTTGAGGTTGTACTTTGCAGAGGTCTTGTACTGGACTACACTATATTGAGAGGTGTTTCTACTTTTTTGTCCTCCCTATTTATTTACATGAGAGGGACAAAATATTAGAAACACCTCTCTATGAAATACAGCTGAATGAGCTGAATGCCAAACATAGAATTGAATGAACACCTCTATTACTGTGACAGAAAGAAAACCTGAGCATTATAGGCATCAGAAAAGTAAACTTATTTGTAACACAAAGAAGTGATTAGCAGCTTTCAAGTTTTTTTTTTTTTTTTTTTTTGCTTTCATAGCAATCTGTCCTACCAAAGTATTATTTTCCACAAAAGTAAAGGAGTGAGTAAAACTGGTTGATTTTGACATTATATTTGCATGGTGGAAATTTTACAATGCATTTTCGATCACTCGGCTTTTTTCTACAGGGGACAATAGCTGATCTCAGTAAATTAAAAAATAGAAAGTAAAAAAACAGAATATATATATATTTTTTCATAAGAATACTGACAAAGTAGTGCAAAGTAGTCACCAGCACCCTGCGACCCTATTTAGGATAAGTAGCTTGAAAATGATCTAATCTATTTATCATCTGGGCGCTATTTATTTATTTATCATCTGTTTATACTGTAAATACATTGTATACATCGATGCACACTGGTTTTATTGGTTTTTTGCACATTGTTTTTTGCACATTGGTACTTAGATCCTTAGATCTCGAGGGTCATCTTTATTCTTTATTTTTGATTTACTTATTCTTTATTTTTGATTTACTTAATCTTGTACTCTGTGGATACTGCTGGAAACTGTGAATTTCCTTCGGGATGAATAAAGTATCTAACTAACTAACTAACTAACTAACTAAATGAATGAATGAACTGACAAAGAAAATAAATTTAACTAATAATAAAATGAAATAATCAATGTGATGACATTTAGTTTAGTCCCTATGTGACATCGAGAATGGACAAATTCTTCAAGGACCCACTGACGTTTGATCCAGACAGATTTCACCCAGATGCACCCAAGTAAGTGCCCTGCAATGAAGAATGCAGATTACATTTCTGTGTATATGTCTTGGTGTGTGTGTGGGTTTGTGCAAGTGTACATTATGCACTGCAGGTTTCCCTGATATCGTGTTGCAGTTTACTGCCAGATTAGCTCACCTGAGACAAAATAAAGTAATCATGTGTAGATATGTCTTACTTTCAATCTTCACAAGCTGCTGGAGCTTAGATAATTTCTCCATATGGATCCTTACCACAAAGTTAAGTTTCACTTCATGCAAAAGACTGGAAGAAAAATCCACTGAAATAAACTAATGTGTCTGTTATCTGTTTTACAAGGCCTTACTACTGTTATTATCCGTTTTCTTTGGGACCACGCGTATGTCTGGGACAGAACTTTGCTCAGGTGGGGAGCAAACACACATATTGACACTCGTGCACAGCGACACTCAAACTGATTGAACTGAATGGCGTCATGATGTGATTTTAGATGGAGGCTAAGGTGGTGATGGCCAAACTGCTGCAGAGGTTTGAATTCACTCTGGTCCCAGGGCAGAGCTTTGACATCCGGGACGTTGGAACCCTCAGGCCAAAGGATGGAGTAATGTCCCACATCAAACACAGAAATCACAGCAAAGTAAATGAATGACCATACCGTATGATAAGATGACAAGATCAGATGAGATAAAATGTTGAAACTGGCTTTTTGCACTAACAGACTATAACTGGATACAGCAGAGCAAAATAACAATGTAAAGATCAACAAAGTATAGATTGCACAAATGTATGCAAATCAGAATTACAGCACTGGAACCCATAAAATTCAGGGTTTTAAAAACTAGTTTATAGCAGAGAGACAGATGCTAAGGAATTTTATGTTGTCTTTCTTTCATATTCCAATGAAGTCTTCAACACAGTAGGCCATATAATTTTACAGCGTTGCTTGAGAAACCAGGTTTTTCCTCACAGGTTGAGGGAACCTTTTCTATTAAGACTGGCGACTCGTCCTCAGCAGACATTACATATTTGTTCCCACTGGGGTGCAGTCTTGGCCCCATGTTATTCTCCATTTACATGATGCCACACATATTATCTGCAAACATGAATTTTAATTGTAATGCTGACGACACACACTTAGTAAAATCAGACAACACTAGCAGTGAAGCCCCTCTTTCTTTCTGTCTCCCCTCCCACAATTCACTTACATTGATTCACCGTGAATCAGGCGCTGTCTCTGTAGTTATGAAAACAGTGACAAGACTTTTAGGTGTAATTTGTGATGCTAATTTGAGTTTCAGTGAGCAGATTAAAGTGGTTCAGCCCTGTTTCTTTCATTTTTATTGATCTAGAGAGTCACTCATACTTTCTGTCTCCCCCAGTTAGACCACTTCAACTCTGTGTATCTCAGCTAAAATCCACTCTTTTTGATTTATTGCTTTTCCTGATGATTTTCCAGTCATTTGTTAAGTGCTTTGTAGCTGTGTTTTGAAACGTGCTGTTTGTCTTGTAATTTTTATTGATTGTATTTTTAATCATATCTATTGTAATGAAATGCACTACTTATTAACAACATAATTATCCTACATGTTTTACCTTTTCCTCCTGTTATTACCATTATAATCAGTCATAAGGACATAGCAGTGATTTAATGGACACTCTTATTCAAATTAACTTTTTCACTTAAATCATCAAAATACACTACAGCTGAGGCTTACTCACATCGTTTTTTTCCGATTTCTTCATGTCTTTATTTGGGGTTGTTAAAGCGGTGTGACCGCAAGGTGGCAGTGTAACTTACTAAAGAAATCCCAAACACACCTGTTCAACTTGTAAAATGTGCGCTGTTTTTGTTCCAGCCGTCTAATAAAACACTTGATTGCGCACTTTGTTTTCATGTCGTGTTTTCTTTTTACATTTGGTTAAGAGGCATACACAGGCAACGCTGAAAATGAACTGTATCAACAAAATACTGTTGAATGCTTATCTCTGATTTTTCAGAGATAAGTACATAACATCAGTCCCCTTCCATTTACAACAACTGTAGAACTAATTTTATTGATACATTAACTTTCATACAGACCAAAGTTGGCGCTGCTAAATAATAATAATTACTACTGATTATTGAATTATTATAATAGTAATGAATAATGTGGTGGGGCGAATAAAACTATTATGTATTTACCAATATTCAGTTTCATTTGCTATTTCGACTATTAGCTGAGCCTACTGTTGCTTTAAGAGGGCTGAGCCTGAGCGCTGTGTGGGTTTCACTACACTTTTCATTTACCTGCTGCTCACTCCTCTCCCATGTCTTGATTGGCCGTCTTGGCCGAAATCCTCTTGAATGATTTCAAACCCGAGTATGTGGACAAGAAGGAGGAGGAGGGGACGCTGCTAATTCCGAGCAGGGCTGAAGGCTTGAATCCCTCGTCCACCACCTCGTCGTCTCTGCAAAGAGGCTTATCCGCGGAGCGCTGTCGATGGCAAGAGGCGACCGAGAGCACGGCTGGTAGCGACCTGGGCTTTCAGAGGTACAGCGCTTTCACCAATCTCCGTCGTTCTCACTTAGATTTGGATCCAGTTTACGTTTGGCAATTTGTTGCGTTTTAAATTCCCATCATTTGAGCGCAGCGATGTTCTGCGGAGAGGGCGCACATTGCGATGGGACGCGGCATATTCTGCTGACAGGACTCCGCGCCGGGAACCATGACCTGATTGGAAATCACTGCTAATCGATTGATAATCGCACGCGTGTTGTTGTTATTGTCGGAAAGTGAGTGCCAGTACTTGTTTACGAAATTAATGAAGAGTCTCCTTTTACATGATCAGTGAGGGCTCAGTCAGTGCACTGGTTGCCATAGCATCACATTAATAATTTCCTTTTGATTATCGTTCTATTCTAGAGGGGGGATTCATTTTAATATTTTGGACCATGTATTCATATTTTAACACAATTCCACAATTGAGGCTTGGTTAAAAGAGTCTTGCTAGTGAATTGCCGCCCGTCGTTTAAAGGAACTGAGAGCAGCACAGCCCAGACTGGTAGTCATGGCTAAAAATCCGTCCGAGGGACCCAAGGATGACCTGAGCCAGCTGACGGACGAGGAGCTGCTGCGGTGCAGCAAAGAGGACCTGGTTAGGAGGTTAAGGAGGGTCGACAGCGAGAAAATGAACTTGATGATCGAGCACGGCAACATGATGAAGGACATCAACCGGCGGCTGCAGGTGCACCTGCATGAGATCCGGAGCCTGAAGGAAATAAACCAGAAGCTGCAGGACGACAACCATGAGCTCCGGGAGCTCTGCTGCTTCCTGGACGATGATCGGCAGAAGGGCAAGAAGCTGTCCCGGGAGTGGCAGCGCTTCGGCCGCTACACGGCCAGTGCCATGTGGAAGGAGGTGGGCACCTACATGATGAAGCTGAAGGAGCTGGAGGCCAACCAGGAGACGGTGATGCGGGAAAACTCCGAGCTGAAGGAGATCATCCTCATGCTGGATGAGGAGAGGAACGGCGCCGGCTCCAGGAGCTCCATAGACAGTCAGTCCAGTTTGACCAACCTGAACGGGGGCACCGGCACCGTCAGGGATGTCGGGGACGGGAGCAGTACGTCCAGCACCGGGAGCGCCGGGAGCCCAGATCACCACAATCATAACCACAGCCACATACACAAGCCCACCACGGAGAACAGTAAGCTGGGTCCCACCATGAGGAGATCCATGGATGACCTGTCAGCACCTCACCATCACAGGAGCATCCCCAATGGACTTAATGGTGAGTTCTGACACACACACACACACACACACACACACACACACACACACACACAGCTTCACTGATCATGCCAGCAGTTACTCTGACTGGTGACTTTGTAGGTTATCTAGTTGCACCTCTGCATCCCAAGTCACACTCCAGACCCTGTTGCCTGTGGGATGCTGAATTTTTTTTTTTTTTTTTTTTTTTTTTTTTTTTTTTTTTTTACAGTGATTCAGACATAAGGGCCTCTATTCACTGTTTAATAAGGGCGCTGTTGCATTTGGAAACCAAGTCACAGAATTTTCACCTGCTCAAATTCAGAAACTTTCAGGCCCATGTCCTCTTGTATGAAAGGGAGCCAGTCATGGCGGCCTTTTGATTGTAGTTTTCAATCAAAGCTCTAAGCTGTTCTCATGATCTTGCATGCCGGAATGCTAATAAACAGCTTACAGAGATCTCCAAACAAGGGGCACAGTGCTGCTGGCAGTGTGAGGCCTCCTGTGAAGTGACAGATCATTGCTGCTATGTACTTTTATTTTACTGAGCTTGCTGTCCGACCACACACATGCACACACATACCAGCGGGCTGTAATTGTCCACCATGCATCTATGTTACGTGTCTTATGTTTGATGCACTGTTAACCACATGCGTGTGATTGCAATGACAACAGCATATGTTAATCAAAATTACTGTGCATGGAGGATTAGCACGGGGTCTTAGCTTAACCTCACCACAAAGTCTTGATTGGGATGCTTATGACACACACGTCTGCACGCATGCATATACACACACGCACACACACACACACACACACACACACACACACACACACACACACACAGATTCAAAGCATCCTTAAGTGGCCTTTTCAGACCCACACTACCCCATCATCTGAATCTGCACAGATTTAGGTCACTGCTCTTGTGGTCTTCAAGGAAGAGGACTTATCTTAATTGCTTTCAAAGGGGCTCAAGCAAATTGATTTTTGGACTCGTCCGCTGATTATCATTGTTGTCTTTGGCTGTGGAGGAGCACTCGGGCTTGCTTAGGGGCTGTTTGAAATGCACGGCTTGGGACCAGAAATCAATGTCCCTGTTTCAGGACCTAAATACCCAGCTGAAAGCTGCCAGAGGGATGAAAATGCCGTAATGGAACTGGAGGATGCTAAGCCTGGTTTAGCTAGCACATGGGCTCCTAACTCGCCATGATCTGTTTGGCAAAAGCAATTAATTCTGTTTCATGCTCTGGAGAGAAAAAGTATACAATCAGGTTGCACCTTTTTACAGGTGTTTATCCTAAGGAAACAACTTCCTGGTTCAGATCTTACAGGTCACATGTTACTGTTGGACGTCCCTGAACCTGTAGGCAGTATAAACCCTGAAAGTAAAAATTACAATTGGATAGAGTCACGAGGGAGTGGCGAGGGAAGACATAATCCGGACACACACTCAAAAACAACCAAATTTTTGGGGCGGTGCTTAGGTGCCGTTACATAAGAGCAATATTGTGTCTGCAGCAGCCTAGCACCTCACTAAGCTGCTGTTTTGCTAGATGTATTTTGTGACATTGTATGCCCGTGAAGCTCTGGCTTACTGTGTACAATACTGTCGACTAGCTAGCATCGGGAAGGCCCCAGTCACTTGAAAGAAGGTTAGTTGGTCAGACTGATGCATTGGCAGTGAGACAAGATGCTCTCTAGTCCCAAAAAATCTTGAACACTGGAAACCTTATTGGCTTTTGCAAGATTGCAAACAGCTTCCATGGGGAAAAAACAATTAAATTTATATAGAGCTACTCATGAAAAAGTTGTAAACAGCACTTAAGTAAACTCAGATGACAGTCAAATGAAAATAATCCTACCTTACTTTTATTACACAAGTTGGACAAACTGCGAACTATTACAGCGAACTACCCATAAGCAAAATCAAACCCATTATTAGTATTACACAGGCATACCTAGTGATAATTGTCCTCTAAAGAACAAATATTACCCCTTATTTCTAAGAAAAGGGCCTGGTTGAAATCCGAGTGGAGCGACCATGTTGTGCTGTCAGATTTAGCCAGAGCCTGGCCACGGTGTGAGGTCTTCAGAGTGGCTTTATTTAATGCTGTCCAAATGCCAGTGGCTCCCCTGTGTATTTAGCAGACAAACTTGAGGATTTCCACTCAAGTGCTAAATGAACAGCATCTGTCTGGGTGCCAGAGACAGAAAGAGGCGGAGGAGAGGAGCTGGGAATGAGTTTTTGTGCCTAAAGAGTAAAACCAAATGATTCTTTTTAGTTGAAGACTTGATTTTCATTAGCTATACCTTTCTACCACTTTCCAGCCAAACACCAGAGCTTGTTTTCCATGTTTTGACCGATAGGCATCCTCCCTACTAGAAAATGTCCAACTCCTAAGAGGCCAAAAGAGGCACAGGGAGAGGGGTGTATGACAGAGAGCCCAACAAAGGGCCCTGAAAAGGGCTTGGTAGTGTTGGGGGAGTGTCTGGATGGTGGTAGGGGGTTGGCTGGGAAGCTTTTGGGGTGGAGTGGTGGGGGCTGTTGGAGGGCATATTGGGCTTGGAGGACGTTGGGTTTTGGCGACATCCTGCTGTCTTGCTTAATTGAATTTCTTGTGCAGTGACACTCCTGATAAACCCCCCACTCCTCTTCCTTAGGGGATGAAAGCTGTGTGTGTGTGTGTGTGTGTATGCATCCATGCATATGTGCACATTTTCCTGTGCTATGTAATGTGTGTATGACCATAGTAGGGCTAGGCTTTTCTAAAGGAAAAAAAAATCAGGAGATACACAGACTGCTGCTGTGTTTCATACGCTGGATTACTGAATTCTATTTCCAGACGTCTCAACGTCTGCATTCGCTTTTGGTGGTCTGGAACCCAATTCCAGTCGAAGACCTAATGTAACATGATGCTGTCACAGAGAGCTTGCATAGGGCGTCCCTGGTACCACACAGAAACAGATTGTCTGAGTGGAGCAGTATGCGCTGAGAAAAAGCATCAACAGATTTTGGGGTGCAAAAAAAGCACACAAGTACGTATAAGTGTAACATTACTTAACTCTTTCTAGGTATTGTAACAAGTGGGTTTGGACTGCTGTGCTCTAAGCCAGTATTATACTTTCTGCGAGTGTGTGAGGGTCCACTGTGGTCCACAGAATGCACATTTTCCACTACCCAAGTCTGCAAGGGTCCTCGTGGTCAGGCCCATGTGCAGCCCAAAATTTGTGAGTTAAATAGTAGTGTAATGTAGCGTAGTGGCCAGGTGGGATGCGTCCTCCGAGCGGACTCCAGAAAATAGTATACAGAACTACTTTGCATCTGCGGTGTCCAAAGCCACTCATGTTTGTGTGTTGATGGAAAATTCTGCACGTTACGATACTTCTACCGCAAGAAGAACGGTACAAAAGGTAACATTGGTTTTTGAGTCTTTTCAAGCTCGGCCAGAGAGGTTAAAAAAGGTAGCCAGCCAGCACAGTGCTGCTTTGACGTTGGACAGATGAGCTGATAAAGATCCTCTCTCTGGTTAACGTCTGTTGACCTTAAACAGACCTCACACATTCCCGTGGCCTTTTAGCTGCCAAACAGCCTCAACGGAACAATGTTTCAACTCTGCAGATGAAGTGTCTCTGAATAAGGAGCAAGTGCAGCAAGGATTTCTCAGACTTTTTCAGCCCGCCCTTTGGAATAAATTAGAATTCGCTCAGGGTGCTTTGAAGACACAAAAGCCGATTTGTAATTTGAGAGTAATTAAATTGTGATACCATTTGGCTGCGGTCCGTGATTGTAAGTTCCTTGTGATGATAGGATTGAGATGTGGCATGCGGATGGATTGACACCCGTGCCTCAGTGCAAGGGTAAATAAAACACTGATTTAGCAAATTGTTTTGGTCCAGCTGTGGTGGGATCTCTGGGGCTAATCTTAGCACAGATATGCTAATCAGAGCTACAGCTACACTGCCAGCAACAGCAGCTGCACCCACAAGGGTTAATCCTTCCCACTCATACAAGCTGGCGTGTGTGTGTGTGTGTGTGTGTGTCCATGCACATGTGTATATCCACATGTGAACCACAAGCCAGTGAGATCTTGAATTGAGGCCCATGCAGCTCCTCGAGACAGTGAAGGAAAACCAGGGGCCTCAGACGCTGATAAATGGCCCATAGTGGCCCCTCCCTCCCTGCTCCTCCCTCCTTGCATAATACTTTTCAGACCTCGTTACTCTGTAGCCTGTCACTCATTCAGCTGCATATGGCTGCTCTCTCAAAGGAGCCACAGATATTTGTGATGCTCGGAAGAATGAGATTTAAAAGAGGTTCGGGATGATAGTATTCAGTGCGAATTGGAATTAATCTGAGGTGTTGTTTGAAAGCAATGGGGACTTGCAGTGCCCCCCCAAGATTTGTGCTGTTGAGTGAGCTGTGCTTCAAAGAACCAATGTATTTTAGTCACTCTGTTGAGTCACCCTGTAAACCTAACCACTTAGGCTTAAATTAGGCTGAAATTAGCCTCAATGAAGTCCCAGAGGAGTCATAAAGCTGTGTGTTAAAACCGTTTTTTTTTTTAACACTTTGCCTGTCAGTGTGTTAATGGAAGAGGTGTCACAGTGAGCGAACACTCTTCCACTTTCTGATTTACAAGCTTCTCTCTCTCTCTCTCCCTCTCTCTCCTTGCCCTTTCCCCTCGGGGAGTGACGGGACCTTAAAGCTCACAGTGAAACCGTAGAACCAGCCCTCCCAGTTGGCCACCAGTTTGCGTTTCGTCACGGTAACACCAATTAGTCAGCGGTATGATATTCACATTCATATGACCAACATGTTTAACAAATTACTGTGTGACCGAAGCCATTGTTTCCTTCTGTCACGGAGGCGCTTTACTGTAAGATTTGAAGATATGGTGAGAACACAACCGAAGCATAAAACACATGTTACTCTGACTAAAGTCACAAAGAGCCAACTTTTTTATTTGCTTGTTTTAATCACTAAATATTGTTTCTTACATTAGAATTCAGTCATGAATAAAAAGACTCATATTTGTGTTAGGTTTTATTTATAGTTTAATTTTTTTTTTTTTTTTATGGGAGTGAATCAAAATCCCAGCTGATTTTGTGTAGAACACTGCAGAGTCTTTATAGCTGGTTTTATTTCTTCAAAGGACCAGACAGGTTTTCAATATCCCTTATGTTTTTTCTAAAACAAACATCAATCAAACACAGCCAGCTGGTCAAAGTGGGCCTTGACTCTGTGTGAGCTGCTTTCACATTTTCAAAGGAAACCAGAGGATCAACAACACAATGGTGTTTTCCTCTCCGCTGTGGTTTCAAGTCATTGTGTGGAGTGTCTGCGGGGCTAAAAAAGGGCGCCTAGCAGGAATAGGATGTTTCTCTTGCTGATATCCTGTTTGTCCACACACAGATTATGTCTCTGTGTTCTAAGATGCTGATTTGGTTTCATGTAACCTCAGCCCTGCAGTGAGGCACAGCGGGCGGCCCCCGCAAAGTGCACAAACCAGAAAGAACTAAAGGAATGGAAAATTATTACTGGAGAATTGTTGACAGAAGTTTAACTAGAACAGTTGATGTAATTGCTAAAACTGACATAATAACTTAAAAAACTCGCAGAGAAAATATTTCACATTCTTAATTCATTCCGTTTGCGCAAGGTCCTATAAAATGCAACCTCCAAAATGCTTTATGGGCTTGTTCTGTGGAAACTAAATTACTTGAATTCACTTCATGAGTGACCTTCTTGATACAGATACAAGTAAGGATTCACAAGGGACTTTAGTTTCTGTAAAGTTTTAGTTTTGGAGTCAGCGAATCACGGGATAGCAGAAATTTACTCACTCTATGTCGTCTGCAAAAGGGTCAAAGTTTTTACATGATACTGTTTTGTCAACATACTAGTACCCTCCGAAGAAAGATGATATACTGCTCTTTATGTTTGTACTTTTTTTTCTTTTGATGGATTTCTTTATAATCCAGTTTCTGCCGTGACTCAGCTGTGTCGGGCATTGTTTGAGAGTTTCCCCGGGGCGTGGCAGGGCCGGCCTGCGAGCCTGTGTTTCTCTCCTGTATGCGCTCTCTGGATTGCGTTTCCCAGCACCCTGTCTGCCTGTGTGAGGCCTAGCCGGCTGATAACACAGATAATGGAGCAGAAACACACACAAACACACACACACACACACACCAGAGAGAGAGAGAGAGAGAGAGAGTTATTGAGAGAAAGAGCCACAGGGGGAACTCTCAGCTGTCTATTGTCAATGAAAAGCCAGCCTGTCAGGACGTCCCACATTCCTGGATAAACAAAAGAGGAAGTGGGTCTCTCTCTCCTCAGTGACACAGCAGGAGCAGGACAGCATGGAAAGAGGAACAGGAAGATGGAAAGAGAAGGAAGTGTCCACACTCTCTCTCTGTCTCTCCCTCACAAATACGAATCACTCTCTTTTACTTCTAGGTTGCTCCTCTTAACTTTTTTTTTTTCCACCCCCTGCTTTCCCTACCTGACAGAACTGACTTCTTCTGTCTCCCTCTCTCTCTCCATCTGCCTCCATCTCTGCCTCCATCTCCCTCCATCTCTCTCTCTCTCTTTTGATTCTTATGAACCTGCTGTCTGATCCGCTGTCCGTTTATTCCCATCAACACAGCGCTCATCCGACAGAATGAGGTTATAGAGCCGGCGTGAGCCCAGCACACACATACATGGACACACGCTGTAAAATACGGAGCCAGCTTCTTCTTCAGCAAGTTCTTCAGCAAATCTAGCCACCGTATATCCTGTTTTGCATGTTCATTGCATGACGTGTTATCTTGGAATATGTCATTTATTTTGGGTAAAGTTTGCTGCATGACTCTTCACAGAGTAGAGGCTGTGTCATCAGTCAAGATGATATAATGACAGGCTGTCGCGTGCAGATGATCATGTCACACTGAATGAAAAGGAGATAAAACAGCTCAGGCCTGTATGTATTGTGTAAACTGCTTCAGTATGCACTCTTTTGTCTTGTGATACCTCACGGCATATGATGCTTATACGTGGTGCATCGTGTCATGCAAAGGGTGTGCAGTTCTTGGAAATACAGTGGCAATTTCAGACATTTCTCTCTGGGCCCCTCTCTCTCTCTCTCTGTCTCCCTCTGTCTCGATACCCCTCTAAACGGGCGCCCTTCTTTGCTGATCGCTGGGTAGTGGGCCGCTGGAGGGGCTGGGCTGCTCAGTCGCCTAGGCAACGGCAATGATCAGTGGGGCGAGTGGACGGCGCCCACGCCTGGCCTCAAAGTCACTGAAGCGGAGGGAAGTAAGGGATAGGGGGATGGGGATAGATTTGGGCATGGTCGGCCTCCATGCCGGTTGACCCGTGCAGAATGATGCCTGCCACAGTTAGGTCAGTTCTGTGTGTGTGTGCGTGTGTGTGCGTGTCTGTATATCTGCTTTTTGTTTCCAAGTAACCCACTGAAATGAGACCAACAGGGCGTGGTTCCTCCGCTGAATCCCACCTAGTTTGTAAGAATGCTTTAATCCTTTGACTTTTTGCTTCCTTCTACAGCTTTATCGTTCATGCTGAAAGACAGATGGGGTTGGTTAGGGCGTTGTTATGATCTCACATTTAACATTTGGGTCTCAGACGTGAGGCGGCTACAGAACCATAGCAAGGACGTCCAAGAGTATCCTCCCCTGGAAGAAAAATGGTCAAATTTCCACCGTAAAATGCATCAATCTTGAGCACAGTGACGTGCACATACATAGGTCTGAGGTAAGCTGCAGACTAACCTCTTTGAACAGCACTCAGTCCAGGCCTGCAGTGATAAATTGTTGGGTCCTGTATGTCTTATCTGTTGCTGTCTCCCTCCCCATCTAAATTCTTCTCTTGCCTGCTCTTACATCTCTTTTCCACACATCTCTGTTGTTCCTCTTTTCTTCTTCCTTTTTTAAGTTCAGGTTGTGGGAAAAAAAGAAGCACAAAAAAAAAAAAAAAATGCCAAAACTGCAAAGGCTGTTTATGATATACAGCATGTCTTCATCACTCTTAATATTTGTCTTTTCTTAGTAAGAAACTCATTAAATCCAAATAAAAAACCAATGAGCTGCGTAAGAGTTGTGCCATTCAGTAACTCAATGCTGTAAGCTAATAGTAATTTGCTAATAGTATTCTGATCTTGTTTGTATAGAATTTTGAGTATAATGGCCCAATATTGTAATGTAACCTTTCCTTTTCTGATTCATTTCCTTTTCAAATTCATATATTCTGTCTCGTCTTCTCTTGGTCTTCTGTTTTCTGGCTCAACTTTGCCTCCTGTCCTTCGTCCAGGGCTGAACAATAAAAATTTTATGTAATATATTTCCGTAGTTCTGACAGTGATCTCCCAAATACACATGCAGCACATACAAACCTACTGAGTGACACGGCCAAACTGGGTTTTAAAGTTGGTTCACTTAAAGCAGCCGCTCTGACCGCAAAATATGACTTGGCCCCACACTTGCCAGCTGGGTGGGAAATGTAGCCAGGCAGGGTGATTTGGAGGCACGGAGGTTTGAATCTTGTTCATAAACATGTTTTGCATTCACAGATACACACCAAGACACACAGTCATTGGGAAACTTAGTTGGTTCAAATACAACCGATGATTGTATGAAATGAGTGAAGAAAAGTGGACTTTGGACTAGGAAAAGATGACTAACTGTGTACTTTTGCTTTGCGTTGTCGTGTGGAGATGAAATTTAATCTCACAGTGAGGTTATATTGCTGATCACTGGCAATGTGGATAAGCCTGGTGTCAGATAAACACTCAACACATACTCGGTGTCGAATTTAAGATGTCTGGAGTGAAAGTATCACTTTTTGTTCTTGATGTGGGCCTGCACTTATGGAACAGATTCTACTTGAACAAAAAAAAGGAGCACAAATCAAAAATAATTTAACACATGCAATGCAAAACTATGGCCACCACAGCATATAACCATTTTTTTTTAAGGCAAAGAAATGAGATTCGCATCCAAAATGAACATCGTTGCAAATTAATATTCTGATTTGAAACAGTGCAGTTAAGATTGATATTCCTATTGCTTCAGTGTCCCTCAGATTGAAGTTATTTCTTCATGTGACTGGTTGTCGTCATTTATGTTTGAACAGATGGCGCTGAAGCAAAATTCATTCCATATGTAGCCTCCTTCCGATTGGAAGAAAATCCAGTAGATGCTGGAGAAAGAAGCCGTCAGAAATGTGGTAAATAGAGCAGCCTGCTTTAAAAAAGAAAAACTACCATTAGAAAGTAGCTGGCAGTAAACATGTTTTGGCCAATGCGGTCTACAGCAAGAGCTTGCAGAACACACATGATGGAGGCTTCATGGTGAGAGGTGACATAAAACGAATAAAAAAAACGAGTTATACGTAATTCTTAAACATAAAATACTCAGAGCTACTGTCAGAACATTCAGAGCTTAGAGAAAGCCCTTAGTGATGCCACTTGGTTAGACTGCATAAGGTTAAAAGAGAGTCACGGCTCTCCGCTTGTCCCATTCCCAACTCATCCATGGCTTATTGAGTGAGCACTTTTAATGAAAAAGACCATGCACCCCTGGCAAGACCCTTATTGATCTGTATTTTCTGTGAGACAGAGTGCGATGCAAGCAAATGAAGATGCAAAGCAGGGAGCTGGGGTTGGAGGGGAATGAGGAGTAACTGAGCTCAGGTGGCACCATGACAAACAAAGTAAACTCCGCTATCAGCAGTTCGATTCTATCTGTCCAGCACACCTAGTGACCTTCGATACGGAACGGTCCCAGGTTGCCAAAAGTCAGCAACTCCTGGATGGAACTCCTCCTCATCAGCTCCTTTTCAGGCCTGGAAGGAACAAGGCGTTCATCTGGATTTTCTGCCTGTCAGCGTTTCCCTTTCGGTGGCTCTGACATCGGAGACCGGAGTCAGCAAATGTCTTCACCTTGCTTGCATTTAGATGGCAGCGCTGTCACCCCACAGACCTGTAGTTTAACAAATATAGATTATTTTCTCTGGCGCTGAGGTGCATGAAATATAGGCTTGGAGCCACAGTGGATCACTTGGTGGGTCCCACATGGCAATTAATTTACATGAGCAGGGTGCCCAAGTTGAAGAGCACAAGGCCTCATTTTCAGTTTGCGTTAATGGTGTGGCTGTGTGAAAAATGTATTACACTGTGTGGCGAAGGAGGAAATACTGAAATGCTCAACTGGCAGAAAAGAAACAAAGAGTGAAGTTTTGCTCAGCATTGTCAGAATCTGATTTGCTGTTTTGACTTCTTCTTCTTTTTTTTTTTTTTTTTAAATAAGAGTTCATGCAGGGGCAAGGCAGTCTCAATAGGTCGACAACAGGTTCACAGTGAAAATCGCAGCTGAAACGCACAGCGCCATTAGACCACTCTGCATAACCCACACTCCTGCAAGAAATGTGAAATATGACTGTCTGGCCCTCCCAGTGAGATGGATGAGATAATGTGGGGTTTGATGGTTGGCTGGAGCATCTGGAATGAATTGTTCGGGCTCAACACTGTTGCTTCATCTTCAGGAAGTGTTTTTGGAATGGTTTTAGGTAACCTCGCTCTGCTTTACTGAAGGCTGATTTCCTCTCGCGGCCCGATTCCATTTTCTCAAGTGCCAAGACTGGACTGAGTAACTTGGGAAAACATGTTTCTGTTTTGGTTTGGGACGGGCCTTCAGGCAGACCCTTCTTTCTAAATGTTCTTGTGTTACAGGGAGCCTGGACAGAGGCAGCAGTTCACCAGTATAGACAGGAAGGGATGAATTAAAAGGGTGTGTGTGTGTGTGTGTGAGTGTGTGTGTGTCTGCCGATTTCAGAGAAGGGGATCGTTCTTGATTTTCGAAACATGTCAAGAATTAATGTACTGCATGCCTGGGGAGCACATTGTGTTGGTTTATGCGTGTCATTCAGTTTGCGGTTTTGCTGACACCTTGCTGTCTCAGGAGAAGTTGGCAGTTTGGGTTGGTGGGGGTTGGGGTGATTCATTAGTGGGTTTTCTGGAGTCTTCTGTCACAGTGGAGGAGGTTAAGAGTTTGAGGGGTTCCAGTGTAACCCCCTCCTCCCGGTTCCCCCACATTAAGGTTACTGTGGCCATCTGTCATTGTATTGTTGTCAATGCAAAGGTGTTGGAGAGGGAGCGAAGGAAAACGCAGCTGTGTTCAATCCATCTTCCTGGCTTATGATGTACATTGTGCACTGCAGTGTTATACTTTGGCTGTACATTGCATGAGCAGAAAGGCACTATTTAGGGTGGAAAAAGTGAATAAACCTTTGTCCCCAGTGTCCTGACACTTTTTTTTTTTTTTTTTTTTAAAGGGATGATGCTGGAAGATGTGCTGCTTCATCTCCCTCTCTCTCACATGGAGAGGATTATTGTTTTAGTTTAACTTTTTTTTTTTTTTTTAAAGAATCCAGACCTGATCTCAGTTCTAGTCGTAGTTTTAGTTATTTATCTTCTTTGGTTGCATATTTTCTCATTGGAGGAGAAAATTCCTCAACTTTGGCCTTCTAATTATTGGTTTATTTAAGGTCATTTGTGAAACTGGATTATGTTGGGGGTGTGTGGGGAGGGGTCAGGGGTTGGGGAGGCACATTTTTAGGTGTAGTGGCTGGGGTAGTCCTGGTGACTGGACTTCATCTCGTCCACTAAATCAGACAGCAAGCCCCTTATTATCCTGTGTTTGGAAGTTTTACAAAACAGTTTGACTGCTGCTCTGCGCCCGTCCCCGGGAACTCTTGAGTCAAAACTACAGCCATTGAAACGTCATATCAAAGCATGATAATCCGTTTAGTGAGGGGACTTGCGTAAGCCCTGGTGTGTGTGTGTGTGTGTGTGTGTGTGTGTGTGTGTGTGTGTGTGTGTGTGTGTGTGTGTGTGTGTGTGTGTGTGTGTATTTGTGTATGTCCATGGGTGTCTGTATGCATATGCACCACACCACCCACGTGACCTCCAGCACAAATCTACCCCACCATCTTGGTAGGAAATAGCTGAACCTCATATTGCAGAGGAGATTCAGATTCATAAGTGACCACCTATAGCATAGGTTTATTATTATTATTATTATTATTTGGAGAACCTGCTATTAGGGATATGTGCTATGACGATATTAAATTGTGGATGATAAAACCACACTGCTCACCAGTCTGTTTTGCACCTTTCCTAACAGAGACACCATTAAACCAGTAATAGCCAGCATGAGGTGTTTGCCATGGATTTCTGTCCCTCACGCTTTTTTATTTGGCAACATAGCAGCATGGTTGACAGCACGGAAGAGATGGTTCCTTAGAATACATTCAACATCGATAATATGAACTTGAAATCAATTTGTTGCAGACAACAGTTAATGTTATTTCCAGTGTGTTTAGACACAGTTCTTGTATTCGGTGGCAATGCGGCAAACCTTTTTAGCCACATCAAAAGAAAGCCTCCCAAAGAGCACGCTGAAAGTGAAACTGGAAGGGCAACTCATGTGAGTGCATCAGCCTGAGCCACACAGCCAGAGGATACCAGGCCAAAACAAACAGCTTTAAGAAAGACATTTGATAAAGGCACTCCCAGTGACAAGACAAGTAAGTGCTGGAAAGAGGTAACCGATGTAACTTTACCTTGACAAGGATATGATTGCCTTAAAAACTGTAGAAAATGAGTTTCAAAAGACTGCTAAAAATAGTTGAACTGTGTGAGTTACCGCAAATATTTTTCGAACACCGCTATTCCACGGCTGCACTTGTAACACTGTGACAAGATTGAACACAAAATTCACAAAGTCCAGTTTTTAAAAGGGGAGAGGATGTAAAATGGTGCTTGCAGCTGAACAGCTAGACTCTTCTGCAGTGCTCTAAGCACAATTTCATTGCTGAGTGAAACAGAATAAAAAAAAAATAGTCTCCATTATTCTTTTTCTTTTAGATTTTGTTTCCTTGTGGGGCTATATTTCCTTAAGTGGGGAAATTAGTTTGGCTGTACTGTCCAGTGACTTGCAAAACATCGCCATGAATCATGCATTGTGATCTTGCCTGAAAAAAATTGCCGACCCCTACCTGCGATGATGACATGAACTCAGAGGGACAGAGGAGCCAAATCAGTGGCATAAAGAACGCTTAAGTGCATTAGAGCAGTAAGTCTGGTTACCAATAAATTTCCATTACAACATCCAAAAGATATTAAGGGCACCCCACTTAACTGGGCTTGACCTCAGATTATACAGGCTGATCAAAATCATTATTTGTTTATTTCCACTTGTCTCAGCCGAGTGCTGAGGGTTCGATTCCGCTGATATGCCTGTGACAATCATAAAGCGCTTAAATGAAAGCCGATAATCATATGAAAATGCAGGATCATGAAGAGGCAGTTGTTCTGAATGATTATGAGCGACTGGCAGGCTCGGTAGATGGCTAGATGGGGGCGAGGGATAGAAAGAGGGAGGTACAAGTACAAATGCGTTTCATCTTTTCGCTTAACTGCATCGTATTTGACGTTCATGATACCGGATGGCATTTGGTGCTGGTATTAACTTGTGGGGGAACAACCAGTGGGGATGTCCACATGCGATTATCTAAAACTCTGGAGATGTTCATGGGTCTCCCTCTGATCCTCTCTGACTGCATTGGAGTTAGTGCGGGGTTTAGCAGAAATACAGATAATGTCTGATTATACACGCAGGCTGCTTGGCTCTGGAGTCATCAGGTCTTACTGCAGTGTTGGGTTAAAAAAAAAAAAAAAATAGGCCGTGATAGAGATTGATAGATGTAGGATGGAAGGAAGAGATGTGAAAATGGGGGTGGGGGCAGGGTTGTCAAATTCATGGAGGGAGGAAGTAGGAAGAACATTTGTACAACCGCTGCACCCTCACCGGTTTCTTTTAACATTTAGTTTGTCTCAGTGCAGCCTCATATCGACTCGGCCGAGTTAGACGTCAGATGAGGCGAATCAAGCCCTGTTATTCATCCTACAGAGGGGCATCACACAGCATATTTCAGC
Organism: Myripristis murdjan; assembly: GCF_902150065.1. Taxonomy (NCBI): domain Eukaryota; kingdom Metazoa; phylum Chordata; class Actinopteri; order Holocentriformes; family Holocentridae; genus Myripristis; species Myripristis murdjan. Next base: position 22,402,749 of record NC_044003.1, read on the forward strand.
CTCTTCTCACTCACACGCTGAGAGGAGATGACACTTCTGACAGCCAATTATAGCCGGCTCGTCTCCCATCTCCAGCGCAGTGGCCTCTCTTGTTCTGATCTCGCGCTGCTCTGCTCGGCTGCTGTTTTTTCGGGGAGTCCAGCATCAGCACATTTCGAATCGGGCAGCGGCTTGCATGGCAGTGAGGTCAGCAACGCTTTCCTGGAAGTGTTGCTCGCGAGGCGTCACAAGTCCATTATTAGCAGACTGTGACGTCTTTGTAACCACTGTAATCACAATTTCATGTATTAGCCTGTTCTGTAATGAACACAATGTCCAAATAACCTGGGAGGAGATTTTTTCTGCTAATCTCAGCCTTATTCCATTCATAATGCTTTGTAATCTATGTCAAGTGCATTGGTGCATTTAGTATTTTTACTCAGTGAATGATGAACATGATAAATTGATTATAAAAATTACAATCACAATCAATAAAACTTTCATTAATTGATTAACCAACTATTTGAGCACTAAATTGCATTACTATATACATTTTCTGATGTGATTATAATAGAATCAAGTAGTTTCTCTAATGTGCTTTTTTGTGTTTAGTATGCTTGGCAATACATTTCAAGTAATAACGAGTTACAAGGAAGCCTGTGGTATTTTGATTTTTTTTTTTTTTTTTTTTTTTTGGCAAAAGTAAGATGCAGTAGGTGGAATTGCTGCAACAGGCATGACATTTTCTTTGATCTCTGGGTGAGGTTGGACTGATCAGTGAAGTCAATTGCCCCACCCATGGATTGCCTCACAGTCACTCTCTTTATCCGGCTCTCTCGCGCTCTCTCTCACGCACGTACACACACACACACACACACACCACGGTACAGAAAAATCGCACTCAATAAATGCCTTTGATGATTGCACCTAAAGATAGGCTTCATATACACTGCCTACCCTGCCACCACAGTATGCTAGAACTACCTGTGGCTATCTCAGCAGCTCCCCATCACTATTTCAGATCTCATTCTGCAATAGATTAATTGAGAAACAAAACCAGCCTAGAGGGATTTCAGGAGATGTTTCATGTTATCTCCTATGTGTTCTCTCTCTCTCTCTCTCTCTCTCTCTCTCTCTCTCTCTCTCTCTCCCGTTCACTGCCTCTCTCAGTCAACAAAAGATGTAAGGGGATTAAACCATTGATGTTATAGCTGTGTTGAGGCTCTCTGAAACATGGAGGGTTCTCCGTTAAAAGGATTTGAAGAGCGGGATCCAGTATCTCTGCCCACCACTCTTTTAAATACATGGCACGTAGCCCTGCGCACGATATGCACTGTATGAACCGAGGCGCTCCTCTTAAACCCTTTAAAAGACGACGAGGTTAAATCGCACATATATTTATGAAAGGGACCTTATTAGGGTGCAACAGGGTGTCCTAAAAGAATGTGCGGAGGGATAAAGGATGGGTGAAAGGAGGAACGCGTCTCCTAGAGGGCCGCTGAGAAGAACCTCTGACAGTGAGGCTCAAGGTTGAAGATCCAGGAGCAATAGAGGACACTGCAGAGCCAGCAGCTTCTCCTTTCGCTTGTTGCTAGGATACTACGCCCTTTTATTCTGTATTATGGGGTGTGCTCTCCTGCGCCTTCTCTACAGCGTGCCACCTCTCTTCTCGCCGTGTCTTCCTATATTTCTCTCTCTCCCCTTTGACACGTTTCTCCTGTCACTTTTCATTCTCTGTGTTTGTGCTACTTCTAAACAAGCCGAATCTCGCCTGTAGAGCCACAGCTTCCTTGCCGGCGGCGGTTTGTGCAAGAGGCCGTCTGTCCTTTGTTAAGTTGGCTAGGCCGTGCTCTCTCAAAGCGAGAGGTTCTATATTGTATGCCTGTATACCTGTTGGGCTTTCCTTTAGTCATTGCCATGCACAACAAACAAAAACACCACTCATCAAACGGAAAAACTGTACAAGGAGCCTATCACGATGTCCCGATGTCAGTATTTCTCCAGACAAGTGTTTATGCTGCATGGACGAGGATGAAAAGTCAAATGTGAATAGTTTCTGTGTAAAACCTAATAGCTGTCCTTTTGGGAAATGTGAGCTGAGAAACGGTACCATAATAAAAAAAATAAAAAAAAGCCCGCCGAGTAGAAAGAAAGCAGAGACATAGAGTCGATCCCTGTTGTGTTGACTTTGTGGCTAGAACAGTCATGACAGCGCGGTTCGCCCAGTCGATGGAAAGGCTGACAGAGGGGTTTTTGGGGAGCCCACATCAGCAGCTGTCATCTGGCAGGGTCCTGATGAGAAGGGGAATTGGAGAATTGAGAGAAAAAGACAGGAGAGAAAGATGCGGAACAGGAGGAGGTTATAGAGAATTGAGGAGAGGATGAAATGGGTCATGGGATAGGAGAATGTGAAATGCATTGGGAAGAAGAACAGGAGAGAGGGAAGACAAAAGAAGGAGCGACAACGTGAGGATGGGAGGAAAAAGGGGATGAGGAGGATGAAGTTGCCACTTTCCACGGGCCACAGCTGGCCCTACCCAAACCTCAGCTGCTGCTGCTGCTGAGAAATGAGGGGGAAAAAATAAAACTCATTCACTATCTGACAAACTGGCAAAAAAAACAAAAAAAGACTGAGAGGCTAGAAATATCACTACACCTGCAGAGCACTGAAAATGCGTGCCACAGAACACTGAACAAAGACACGGTGCCAACTTTCCATACTTTAGGAGCAGTAAATATGTCAGTGGAGAAAAATCTGTTTTATAGCCACTCACAGTCACAGCCAATTGCCATGCATTTCATTTCAGCTTTATTTGTCATTGGCGATGCACCAGCATAAGGTTCGTATTTCTGTTGCAAGCTTTTGGCCGTTTGCCAGACAAACGGCCCGACCTGACAACACGAAAAATGCCGCCTCAGTGCACTTTTGACGGACAGCTCCTTTTCCGTGGCCCAAAGAGAATAGGACAAAGGTGCGATTACACTGCAGAGAAAGACCCGTGCAAAGTAAATACATCTTTGACCTGTCCTCCCAAGCAACCTCAACTCTTCGTAGACTACAAATTCTCAAAAGCAGTTTAATTCATGAGATCGAGCACCCTCTTTAATTCATCTAAATAATTTTATTTAACACTTTATAAACATCAAAAATAGTATTGTGCATGGAATTCAGGGTATCCGTGCCAATACCACGAAAAATGTTGCGTATCGATGGCATACCTTCATTATCTCAAGGTCCCTTGCACTGAGAGCGTCTGTATTGTATGGGAAGCCCACAATCTCAATGTACAAGTACATGTGTAAACACGCACACAGGCAAACATACACACACATTCCAGCTCCGCATTCCAGTCGGCAGCAACTGAACCCAGTCCACCCAACACTGCAGAGTGCCTTCAGAGCAAACCTGTGCTGTAGCTGTGCAGTTCTGGAACAGGATTGATTTACATGTTACCATCAGTGTTTCATAACCCATCCGAAATAAAGAGCGCCGTTCCCCTTTATCCAGCTTCTAGTGTCTCCAGCTGTTCAGACGCTCTGCTATTATCAGATATCTCAGTTTTGGTTTAAACCTGACTGATTTACAGCCTTGTTGTCGGTTCAGGATTGCAGCATGAGACATGTCGTCTAAAACTGTGATTATTTCAAGGCCTCAGTTGTTAATAGCCCTTGGGTGGGGACTTGGACTTGCCTTTAAATTTTCGGGGAATGGCAACAAGAAGAACGCGATGACAGGAACTTGGATGAAAGGTGCAGTAAACATAGCAAATTGTCATTATTTATGTCATAATAGTCAGGCGTCAGTGTCTGCGAACATGCCCTGTTGCTGAACTGACTCATGGGAGTCCACATGTGGAAAGAAAGCCATGCGAGTGCAGTCAAATCAGAGTTCATGTTCCACAGGTCACAGAGAAAGGAGCGCCGTCGTCGTTTTGACTTTATAATAGCAAATTTAGGTGATGAAACAATCCTGTGCTATACATAGTTCCTCTTAAAAATGAGCATATTACATTTTGCGTTGCATAAAGATAATAATTAAGCCGGTGCCACGAATAAATGTGCTGACATCAGCCTTTAGCCTACAGCGTTTGAGTTTTAATGAGGCAGCGTTGTGTCATCATAAAGCCATGTACATCTCTCTCTCTTTCTTTGTGTTTCTGATGCCACACAGACTCAACATAATAAATTCACATGTATGAGAGAGAGACAGAGAGAGAGAGACAGAGACGGAGAGAGAGAGAGAGAGAGAACAGACTCAGGGACCAAAACCCTGACAAAGGACGAGCATATGTTCCTGTTTACTAATCTGGGGCTTTTTACAGTAAGATGATTAGAGGCTGGATGACCCTCCATTTAAAAAAAAACAGCAGCAGATAGACCGGCTAAAGCCTTGTTTGGAGCCAGGTTAATTGTAGGATTGATTTAACCTCTCTTTTCCACACTCTGCCTCTCCAGTCAGAGTCAAAGTGAGACAACAACCTATAACTCGGAGGACAAATTGTCTAACAGGTGCAGAGGCTCCACACCATTCACAATATAATGGCTGACACATAATGTAATGACTAAGCAGGCCCTCCCCCTCCATCCTGCCCCCTTCCATCGAATTATCGCTCTTCCCTTTAGCCATTTTGTGCTCCCTCTTTCTGTTGGTGAGTTCCTGATGACCTTCCTGCTCTCTGCTGTGGGGTTGTAAGTAAGATCCACTGAGTCAGAGGGACCACCTGGTCACCACTGGCCCATTCTGATCTCTGTCACTCACCGCTAATGCAGCCTGACACCGTGACTCCTAAACTCCAGCTTGCTCAGCCACAGACAATTGAGGCCACATTGTGTGCAGTCAAGCTGTGTTGTCCAGGTCTGGCCAAAGAAAAAAAAAAAAAGAAAAAAAAAAAGAAAAAGAAAAAAACAGTCACACGCATTGAGACAGTGCGCTAAAGTTAGCCTTGCTGTTGCTGTTGACTCATCTGCGGTGCCTTCACTCGGTGTTTGCAAGGTCTGAGCTAATGGAGGTGAGCCTGACTGCTTTTTGGCAGACCCTCAGAGGGCCTCGCTCGCAAATGGATGCATCATCTGCAAGACGGGAAAAGCTTGGCTTGGTGTTTACTTGATTCCGCCTTGACAAGTCAAAGTAGTAAGACACTGAGCCTAAATTAATCATCTGCGCTGCTGACTCACTTATGTTATTATATCTCACATCAGCAGATGACTGTGAGGAGGAATAAACCTCAGCTTTGGAATATGAGCATCTGGCTTAACCGGCTGGGGTTATGTCACATTAAAATAATAACTGCTGTAAATAAATGAAAAAAAATAGGCATCTTTATGTACATACACTTATATAAACAACTTAAAAAAAAAATAGGATCATAATTTCAGAAAGTAAATCAAGCTGTTTTTTTTTAGACATAAATTGTACACTGTGACATATTTTTTCCCCCTGTGATCAGTCAGTATGTTTTATTTTATTTTATCACATTATCCTCAAAAAATATATTTTTGCACATGTATATAATTCTAATCGATGATTTCTACTCGTAAAAGTTTTAGTAATTTACCAAAATATTTTTGAGGCTGTAAGGTTATGTTCAAAACCCTTGTGAGGTGGAATTTGAAAGTACGCGAGCTGAATTTTGCCTTCTGAAGTGGGTTGAACGTTAGTTAAAAGAAGATGATGGTTGCTTGGCCATGAGCAAATCACTTAAGATTGCCTTCTGAACAAAAAAAAATCTGTCTTTCCATGACACATTTTCACTGTAGGACCTCTACCAATGTTGAGGGCTATCGTGGAAACTCATCAAACAAAAAGTACCCTATTTTTTCAGCTATTAACCCACCAGCATAACATAGTTTTTCGGCCCACAATCCCCACAGTACAGCGGGTTTGGAAAGCAATGACAGCATAACATATTCAGTTGCTTCATGGAAAGTTGTAATTTTCCAGTCAAAAACCATCAGCTTTTTTATAATTTGGGAACAGATTTCAGTGTTTCGCGGTCCACCGCTGGGGCCTGGTCCAGTCTCTGAAAAATCCTTAGGAGCCCGTGGCTGCTTGACTGATGAGCCTGGGCCGTGATTCTGCCCCAGCAGAGGACTTATCAAGCCAAACTGCCTCTTTATAACCGCCCCTGGTGTGTAAATGATAGCCATGCATCATAAAGTGAGAAAGCCAATGGTCGGGACTCGATGAACAGAAGATGGGACGCGAAGGAGGATATATAATGAAATGACCGGCTGACGAGTTTCCATTAGGTTTTATGAGGAATTTGCGTGTGTCCATTTGTGGGAACGCGTGCACGCCTGTGTGTGTGTGTGTGTGTGTGTGTGTGTGTGAGAGAGAGAGAGAGAAAGAGAGAGACGGAGGCCTGCTGTAGTCTTTTCAGAGAGGTCAGATTGATTCAGGGCAGGTTAACCATCTGTCTATAAACCTCTAGTCTCACTCGCTAATGGAATTTGTCCCCATGATTCTCCCCTTTGTGTGTGTGTGTGTGTGTGTGTGTCTGTGTATGTATGCACGTAGGTACTGTATATTTTCACCCCTGTGCAAGCACCACTAATAAACCTAATGGCTATGAAGTTAAAGGTGGAGTTTATTCCTATTAAAAGGATGGAATGCTTTGATGCTGTAGTCACTGTTATGAAATTAGGACTCTTTATTATATACCGCAGCAGTTTATAATGACATTTAAAGCTTTCCCTGCTGCACCGGCCTATGTATTTAATGCCATAATCCACATCATCATCCGATATCAAATGTAATGCCCTACATTTTAAACTAGTTTGACATAAGTAACCAGCGGTCATAAATGTCATTTTCGTCTTAAGTGAGGGAATTGGGAAGATGATTTTTTTTTTTTTTTTTTTATAGCAGCGTTTGATCTAGACATGCTTTAGTCGCAATAAAATGTTTATTGGTGTGATTTATCACTAAAATGCAGACGCAGCAATATTGGGTTTAAACGCTGCTTTTCATATTGATTTGTGGTGCCCAGGGAAATCTGTCAACCTTTTTCCGTGCTTGTTAATACTTCTGTTTGTGTGTGTGTGTGTGTGTGTGTGTGTGTGCCTGCTTGTGCATTTCAGTCCATTCTTCTTGCATATCCTCTTAAAATATTCTTTTAAACACATCCACCCTCAGCCACCCCCAGGTCCCTGTCCTCTAAATTAGATATCTTAATCTCCTCATTTGACCTGCCCTTCTCCATAACCTCAAATTAGCCAATCAGATGTAAGAGAAAGGGGGACAGACGTAACATGTCACAGAACCTTCACTTAATTGAGGTGATTTTCAGGCCTTGCGATTCCCTCCTCTGTGCAAGGCGCCTTTTTTTTCTGTGGAAACACGTTACAACATATTGCTAAACTCTACAGTGACTTATCTGAGATCAAACTGGCAGTCTAACTGGATTGTTGTTGGTGTCGAGAACGAGGAGTGACTTTCTTCTGGTGATGAAAAGTTGGTGGAACGGGTTGGTGAAAAAGAGCTTTTTTTTTGCAAATGAACAAGACAGAGGGAGGTGAGGAAAGAGAAGTTGAGACATCTTCGGAACAACTGGTTCTAGGCCGATTAAAACAGAGATGTGTTGAGAAAACGTGCTGTCACTGCAGCCTGTCAGTCAGCCTTGCAGGCAGCGCCACAGCAGCAGCAACAGCTAAAGCTTGGGCCTCGTGTTTGCTTGTCAAGGCAGGTAAACTTTTCTTCCAAAAAGGTTAGTGGCATTTAAACTCAGTTGACTCCCCCTTTCTGATGTGTCACACCTTTAGCTCACACACACACACACACACACACACACAAGCATACATGCGTGCACACAGGCAATCTCTTTTTCTCTGCGTCTGTCTCTGTCTGAAGCTGTAGGCGTCTTGCCATTGTCAGGGGAAAGGGAGTGTGTGCCGCCACTTGGAAGATTAAAAACTTATTTTGCAGCCGCCTCTTCTTACCAGGAGGCTTTACGTTGGGGGGTTAAAAATAGTCTGTTTCTGTGCACGAGTGTGTGTGTCTTAGCGGCAGTGTCCCTGTTTGGTTATGTTTCAGCCCGCTCTGCCTTGCAACAGGGGATGAGGATGTTTTGGCTTCGCATCCAGAAACACTGGTCACTCTTTCTCAGGAGGGCCAAGTGGTGCTTGTCGAGGCCAACGCAAAATGATTACAAGAGGAGATGAAGAGCACTCGCCATGCGTATTGGACTCTGAATAATAATACCTGTCGGCAAAAACAATCACTCAGAATACATTCGTGGGGTGAATTCTCAGTAACCTAGATAATGAGTCCCGGTTTGCTCTGTTTTGTCCGGTGGAGGAGACCTGGCTGTTGCGACTCCACCGTGGAGCCCAGAGCCAGCGCTAACCATTTATAATGGGAGATAATAGAATTCCCTTGGTTATTATGTCTGTTTCTGTCTTGTCTACACAGTGTCGCTCTGCCTCCGTGTCTCTCTCTCTCTCTCTCGTCGTCTCGTCGCCTTTCTAATGGCGCCTTTTTCCCAACGACTGGAGAGAATAGCGACGTCGCCTTTGCTTAATTTCACCACATCTCGGGACACAGTTGTCGAGGCGAGTCAAAGACTATAGAACTCCGGTCCAACATCAATCTAATTTTAGCGGTGGCTGGATGAGATAACTGCTCTTACATAAGATCTTTTTTCCTCTTTGTGGCGGTTACTGTACCAACAGCCCTTGAGAGGTCTCTTTTATCCCCCATTCAATGCCGAGACGGGAGTTGTTTAAAAGCGCCAGATGACATTGGTAAATGGCGGGGCATTTGTTTCAAAAGCCGCAACGTTTGAGGTCTTGGCCCTCTTGCTGTTATTAATTTCACCTCTCGCGTGGTTATTTTTGGCCGGCTTATTTTGTGGAGATGACAGCCGTGTGTTATTCCCGGTATTCTTTTACATATTTGTTTTTGGGGTCGCCCGCGTGTTTGTCACAGGTGACGCTGTGGGTGTCTGAGGTGCAGACAACCACAGCGCAGATAAAACAAGCCTGTCATGCACCCCAGCAAGATGTATTAAGCGATTTTGTCAGCGCTTGGATTGCATGTCAGAGCCACAAGTTGAATCTTGCCTGTTCTCTCTCTCTCGCTCGCTTTGATTTGCATTAGAATGAAATCAGAGATCCTTTTATTATTCATATTAACAGAAGAAAACCAGCAGATGATGTCAGTGGAAAGAAAAGGTCATTTTCACAGGGTTTGGAGAAGCCTGATTTTGCACATTGCATCAGATCCCACATGGTAGATGGGATTTTCAGAGCCAGATAATAAAGGGGTTGAGGGTTATACTTATTGAGGAACGTCCCCTGTATTTACCATCTCACTGCTACCGGTTAGACTCTGCTTGCATAAGCGCAACCTTTGCCAGCTCAGCAGTCAGTCAGGCAGACTTTAAAGGAATGGGGTGCTATGCAGATTTATGCAAATGAGGTTGCCATGGGGTTTGTGGTGGTGGTGAAACCGTGGTGACGGGTAGAGGAATGAGGTTAAAGAGGGCCATGGGCTCCGGGAGGACGTTCTCTACCACCAATGCCCTCTGGTGTTTGTTTACACGCTGTGGTGGGTTGTGGCCTGTGGGTTGTGTGAGGTAAAACAAGCCATCTCTTAAACCCCGACCACAAAGCTTTTCATGGGCATTGTTCAGCATCATGTTGATAACATCCAGACGTTAAGGCTGTGTAGGTTACAAAAACGTCTCTGAGAACAGCCAAACTCTCACTTGCTTTCTTCGGGTGCTGGTCAAACACATGAAATTCAAAATATGCTCAAGTCAAAAAATCTTGGCACACACCCTCTTGATCCATATATGTACATAGATCAAATGGATGTACTTGATCCATATGTATATTCATGAAATGGGCCTGGAGCTTTGTTGGTATGCAGCAAGATTTATTTTTTCTTTGTTGGTGTTTGTTTAAAAATCATCCAAGGGGACAAGCAAATGTATGTTTTCTCTCAAATTATCTTGAATATTTACAGTTGAAAACGGCATGATTAAATTCAATAACAAATAAAGCTGCCTTAATTTAATTTTACAAAGGGTATTTCATCATCCCAACAAACTGTCTTTTGTAAATAGTGTTGTAATGATGAAATTTATTTAAACAAAAAGAGACCATGCAGTTTTAGCTCCGAGGGCAAATATTTTCCAGTATCACTGCTGTTTAAAACAAATGAAGGAAATACGGAAACACAGTAATCCCCCTGCATTACTGAGTCAAAGGAGGATAAGCTAAATGTCTGTTTTCCTTTACATTGCCCTAAATATTTATAGTTGAAAACTGTATGCAGTTAAAAATAACAAGTAAAGCCACTAACATTTCATTTTACGAAGAGGATTTCATTACCTGACCAAATGTTCCTTTCTAAATGGTGATATGATGCTGAAATGTATTTAAACAAAAGGGATCATGCAAGTTAAGCTTTAAGGGCAGGCATTAGCCAGTAAGACTGCTGTTTAAAACAAATGAAGGGAATACAGTTAACACAGTAATCCCACAATAATTTGCCACTATTTTCTCCTGTGCCAGCAGGAAAAAAAAAAAAAAATAGAGTAGCCGGTTGGCCGACCCAAAGGAATTTTGAGTCCATCCCTGAATCAGTCAGCAGTTGTGACCTTTGAGCTTCTGTGTCAAGGGCCATCAGTGTCACTGAACATTAGATAGTGGAAAAACCAGCTCTCCAGGCCTTCTTGGAATGTTAAGATACCTGAACAGACCAGAACCTCCTCAAGCGAGTAAACCCATATAGCCAGGGGGGTTTGGGCTTTTTTGGCGACCCAAATTTAGCATCCTGCCAAGTCTTACCCAGTGACTCGGGTTCATTAAAGCATCCTAGAACTGTAGTCATGTTAACACCCACCACAACACAGGCTTGTGACTCATTTTGGGTCCTGATCCACTGTTCAGGCAATGCTGCCATGGCTGATTTTTGCTGCTGGACACCACAAAAAAATAAATAAATCAACAAAACTCACATCTCTGTGATGGACAAAAATGTAACGAAGCCCACAGTAGTGTACCATTCACATCTCAACCCATCTGTCAGGGTCATCCATCCACCCATCAGTCAAGCCATTAGCAAAAAATCATGAGGGAAAAAAAACATATTTTGCATGTTGTGAAAAGGTATGCATAAAGTGTCCTCTGCTGTCACTTAAAGTCTAGACTGGACCGCACAACTCTTCAAATCTTACCTGACGAGGGCAGTTCAGACTTAATGAGCGCTCTGCCTGCAGGAAGCTGTTCACCCTACATGACCGGGAACAGATTGTGCATCACTCACACACTCTTTTAAGCAGCCATTGATAAAAGTGACTTCTCTTATGGCTCATTTACTTTTTCTTTCATTTTCTTTTTTCTCTAACCCTAACCCTAACACTTGAAACTGTTGCGTTCGCCATCCTTAGGTTTCACTCTTGGTAATATTTGAAAAATCTTGTCTGGCCAAAGCCAACGGAGATGGAGCACTGAACCTGACTCATCTCGATGGTCACGTTGGATCAGTCTGTCTAGAACTGGCATTAAAATCGTCTTGTGCCAGGCTTAATTCTGGGAATAATACCCTCTTGCACCGGTGCATTCACACTCACATCCACACGATATGACAAAATGCTGTAACACTGCCGTAAGCTGACTCTCATTACATGACATACTTCCCCAAGCAAACCAACTCAGCTGTCCAGTAAATCAATGCAAACATATGGATTGTTAATGAGAGGGAATCATTATCGGCTTGACCTGTTTATTCACAGTTGCTGGAGTCCTGTTTACATGTAAGCATACCCGTTGTAGTCAAATGAAGTGGTGCATGGGTCAGCTGGGGCTCTTTGATGTACCGAGGGTTGTTAATGTCTATTGACCGGCAATTGAAGACCAGCCTGAATCCCACGTCTGGATATTGATTTGTCTGTCTCGACATGCTAAGTGGATGAGGAAGAGAGAGAGAGAGAGGGAGAGAAGGCTGTGGAAAGTGGGAGACGGAGAGAAAGAGGCAGGGAGAGCGGGAGTTTATTTATAGGTATCGCAGGAGACAGTAACGCAGACATGTGTCTTGTTGCTATCACACATCCTGTCCAGCGAAGTGATGCATCCCTCCTCTGTCTCCTTCACTTGTTGTCACCACCCTCGCAGGGTCAGCTGACCTCTTCACACGCCTGCAGCTGTGTGCGGCTGCCTGTAAATGTGTGTGTGTGTGTGTGTGTGTGTGTGTGTGTGAACGTGTGCAAAGCTTGTGTGATTCTGTGTGGGATGGTTCTTCCTCATGTGTGTGTTAGTCAGTGTGCTCCTGTGTTACTTACTAAACAAAAGACCAAAACAAACAAAACAAACAAACACGCACACACTTGCTGTTTTAACAAGAGTATAGGTGTGTAGTCAGTTTTCAGTGTGACACCACAGAGAATTGTTTGCAGCTTGTTCACCTATGAAGCTGCCATTAATTCATGACAAAAAAAGTTAGTACTTCCTTTGCTTTAACTTAATACTCTACACACTCTATACTATAAGGCATAAGGCATGAAAGGCAATGAAAAAAAGTGTCACAGCTTGTTTCCTAGATGATCAAGAGACTTAGAAAGCTAGTGTCCTGCGCCCTTAATCTTTTGATTAGCCTGGAAGAATGAGTGGCAGCCAGTTGGGCTTAATCCCATGAAATCAAAACTGAGGCTTTATGCTTGGTCCACACCCTTAATTACACTCAGTGTGTGCATATGTTGGCTATTAACAGCAGGACAAAAGACAGAAGATTAGTGGTGTTTGGGAGAGGGCTTGGCAGTGAATGATTTGTGTACAGAATGTTGCACTGCAGCTTCAGTTGAACCGGCGCAGTTTAGGTGTTTGTCATGTCACATTATGTTCCACATGGCGAGGCATATTGTTTAGACTCTGTCGTTTACTAAGCGTGAAGTCAAATGTGGAGGAGTCCCACACAGCTGTGTGAGCACGCTCTATCTATGTTTACATGCATACAAGGAAATAGATTCTTGTGAGTAACCAGGTTAAAGCAGGAAATCTGATTAGGGCAGGAGAACATCATACAGTGTCACAGATGATTTAGACATAGCAGACGGTCCCAGATGGATCACCTAGATCAGAATGAAAATGGCGTGTTGTTGCCCACACAGTGTAAGAGGGGCAGCACGTCATGTCCCGATCTATTAATGCAGTCTGGGACTGTTTGGGATGTAAATATCATTTTGAAATATTTTTGATATTGTTGTTGCTCTTGTAGTGTGAGAGGCTACAACTTCACATTTCTCAGTTAGATTGCATCAGGATAGGTCACTCTGCCCCTACGTGGGGAATTACCCGATTTCTAAAGCACATGCTCGTGCTCTGCACTACTGTTCTGTTCCAGAGGCCTGAACGGAGAGAGCAGACGTCATGTCAGTGGCATGGTACTTAAGTTGGAGACTGTATTCACAATTTTACCAGACAATTCCCAAAGTAGTTTTTAAAGTAAACAGGACTGTTAAAGCATAGTTTGACCAGAGTGGCAAATTAGAAATATCATCTGAAATGTCCACCTTTGGCTCCTGGTTCCTGTGTGTTCAGTGATTTGAACACGTGATCTGACTGAGGTGCTTCATTTAGGGAGGCGTCTGTTAGTGACATACATGTTGATTACAACAGGCATGGTAATCAAACATGTCTTCTTCCTCTCTGTTTTATCATGGGAATTTTAAGGTTGCATAACATATAATTGCAGCAGACAGAGCTATATATTATCATAGAAGTTGCTTTTATTGCTTACACGTCGTGTGCCAACAGCAAAACGGCCCTGTCTGTCACAGTGAACACCACCTGCACATGTACTATCTGCAACGGGATGTCAAAGTCCAAAGCCTTCACAGCAAGTCAGCCAGCCTCATTTCCACTTCAGGGCCACACAGAGCTTTCTGAATGTATTCTTATGATAGGTCAGAGTGTATAAAATTTTGCATCATTAAATACTCCTCATTAAAAACGCACAAACTTCCATCAGTTGTGTTGTGTTTACAGCTAAGACAACATCTCATGTGCTCTGTTATTATGCATAAATGGGATGGTGCATTAAATCCCGTGTTGTGAGTTGTCCTTCGGTGCGAGTAAACCCTTCTTGTTGCTGTGGAAAAGTGGCAAGCGATTAAAAAGGGACTTCACCTGGTCAGTGTTTAGAGTTGTTGGTACACAAGCAGTCCTTTGAAGTGTAATCCATTTGGCACCTTAACTTTCACACTTGTCACTCAGCATGGGCCGTCTCTCTTCGAGCATGAAGTAATACTGTGCTGTTATCTCACACACACACACACATGCCTATACATACAGTCACATTCACATGCACATGTAATAACACATCTACCTCTCTCATTCTCCGGTATGCACACAGTCACCCACACGTACACACACACACACACACACGCACACACTACCCTTGCATTTATACAAGCACACACTCCAGAGTGCGTGGGGAGGTGAGGCGTTCTCTCCCTCTCTCTGTCAGAGCGGGTGCCATGTCTTGTCAGATGGGGTTAGCTCCCCGCCAGCTGATGAGCCAGCCGAGCCTTTGAAGCCCTTCCAGGGGCCCGTGGTTTACGTGCTTGGGTTGCCAGGTTCTGCCATCCCCCTCATTAATGCAGCATGGATGCCCACTTAACTTGTTCCTCTCTGCTCCTCTGGTTGGTTTGCCCTGGCTATGACCGAGCACTGGGCAGCCAAGCAGAGGAGGCAAACAAACACACACACATACATGCACGCACACACACATCGCTAGCATGCCAACCACATGTATGTGTATACATGCACGGGCACACACACGCACACATAGGCAAACAGGTGAAGCTGCTAGTGCAGAAGCAATACAGGCAGAGAGCACATTTATAGACAAAACACACCAATAGGCACACCATTCCTTTACAGCACTGCTCAGTTTGTGTGTGTGTGTGTGTGTGTGTGTGTGTGTGTGTGTGTGTGTGTGTGTGTAAGGGTGTGGGCATACCCTGCTTTCCTGCTTTCCTTCACAATGTTCCTCTGACAGTAGAAAATATGGAATAGCAATCAAACACTTCCTCTCAGGAAAGCACAGTTGTGCCCTGCTCACCTAACTGGCGCCAAGTCCTGACCCCTACAAGGATGCCCCCCTCTACCTCTCTCTCTCTCTCACACACACACACACACACACACACACACACACACACACACACACACACACACAAACCTCTATACCCTGCCTTTTCTCTCTATTCCTCCTCTTTCACACTGATCTTCTTGTCAGTGATGAAAACCTTTAGCTGTTGTTTTTGGTCATTTTTACGTGCACCTCAGTTTGACTCGGTTTCCCAGCATGGCTTTGGCGTGTTCTCTCCAGACCTTTTCAAAGTCTTTGTTTATCGAAGACCTTATTGCCTGGCAGATCAGACTTTGTGCAGCCCACTGAGGTCAAATTACATGGGAATGTACTGTACTCCGGCTTGGGTGTTACTGCAGAGAAAGAGAACAAGAAAGACTGTTTAGACTGTTTCTCCTGTTTCTTCAACATCTTGAGGTAATTGACCGAGCCTCCCGCCTTGAACACACAAACGCACGTACAGACAGACACACACACACACACTTACAGTCACACATGAACACATACTTCATCACAGATGGGTTCTCTCTCTCTCTCTCTCTCTCTCCACCTCCCTCCCACACTCACACACTCAGCTCACACCCACACAACCCACATGCACTCCCTATCTTACACATACCGCGCATAAGCACTCATTCATACTCCAAGCACACAAGCACATCGTCGAGAGAATATCCGTGTCTCTGTGCTAAAACACAGTGATACAGCTGTGAATAGGAGATGAAAGCCACAGCCGAGCCAGGAATAATAAAAAAGTGGAGTGATATCAATGCACTGCAGGCCTCTAAACAGCCAAGGGATCTGACTTGAAAACAAAAAGGAGATGCTAAAACGTGGTCCATACACTTTTTCCAAAGCTGCTTTGATGTAGTAAAGACCTTGGAGTCAGCAACAAGGAGGCTGGTTTTGCTCTAATTGTAACACACATCAGCACCAGCTAAATGCCCAGTGTAAGTCTGTACACGTGTGGTCCAGTTTGAAGACTAGCCCTCCTCTGCTGGTTACAACTTCCTCCTCCAGCGTGCTCGACTGCAGGCTTCCCTCCTGTGTGTCCCGACCTGCTTCTGTAAGAGTGGGCTGCCTTGACCTCCAGCTGCCCCAGCCCCACCCGCTAACACAGACTGGGAGCTGACAGAGGCAGAGAGAGGGCGTGGGACAGACAGAAACAAGGATTCCACAAAGAAGTACACAAATGAGAATTTACAGGCAAAAACGTTAAATGTAAGAATGGGAAGTAAGACAACTATAACGAGGTGTTTACAGATCCTTTACAAGTCTCAAAATGCCTTATTTTTATTTTTTTTTATTTTTTTTTTATTTTTTGAGACCAATACTGATTCCAAGTTTCTTTTTTTTTTTTTTTTTTTAATTGAAACTTATATTTTATGCCAATATTCAATATCGTAAATTTGAAAATTAGGCCTACTGTGCAAACAAATTAGAAACCCATCACTAGAGCAAATCTCTTTTTAATAGAATGTAAATTTAACAAAATGCAAATGCAAAAGAAAAAGATGAGACAAATGCTGGTAAACAGTATTAAAAACCTTTTAAAAAGAGCTAGAGGAAACATTGATATCCGATCTGCAGACATTGGGTTGATTCTGGACTGATTTCTGAGTTTTCGCAATATATCTGCCCAGTCTTAAATTATATTATCCATTATTATCAAGGTCTTAAAAAATCTACCATACAGTTAAATAAACAATTTTAACCGTGAAATTCAGTTACATAAATCTTAAAAATACCGCAGTTATTTATTTATTTATTTTTTTCCAGTGACATATCAGCCCAGTCATGCAGTTTCATACCACTTGCTCCACTTGCCTTCATTTCTATATTCATTTCAGTTGGAAAATTGGTCCAGTTATGCACTGGTACTAAAAAGGTCTTAAAATCTTAAAGGGAACTTTATGAAACTTGCAGATACCTCTACATAACTAAGACACAGTGGAGAAGGAGAGATATCTAAGTTGACAGGAGGGATTGGAGCTGCAGGAAAACAAAGCAAGCAAGCAAGGAAAACAAAAAGGAAAGAGCCAAGAAAAAACAAAACAAAACAGGAGGCCTACCTTTTAAAGGAATGCATTATGTTTTCAACTTATCCTTTAAGGACAAAGAGGAAAAAATAATCCACATGCCACTGGTAGACTGTGTTCCAACACACCTGTTATTAAGCTAAATGCGAAGTGATTTTAACTTAACTTACTTTCCTGTGTTGAGACTGTACACCTGAAAATCACTATGCTCATTAATCAATCCCAGTAGATCCTTAATAGCTCAATAGACTTATTATTGATCTACCGGGAACACATGGATGATTTTGGCATGTTTGTTTTCATTTAACCGCTGAATTGATCAAGGGACCAGTCTCCTTCAAACCTGATGCGCTCCTTTAAGAAAGTAAAACGATGATGAGGGCAAGAGCGAAGTTTAAGTCGAGGGACACGATGACAGGGAAAAGTGGAGAAAGGGAGTAGAGTGCAGTGGAGGAGGGAGTGGCTGCTGGAAGTGGGTCACAGTGCCACTGATGTGATGGAGAGTGACATGCAGAGAGGGGGACAGACTCGCGCCACTGTCTGCGTCACGTTTAGTATCAGCTTATTTCACTGAATAAACAGCACTTGCACAGAGGTAAAAATAGCTCACTTGTACGCAAAGGACAAGGTTTCCCTCTCTGAGTCCTATTTCCCATTCTCTCTCTCTCTCTCTATGTCTCTCCCTCTCTTTCTAACTCTGGGAATATATTGTTTATTTCTTCATTGGACATTGTTAAAGCTTTTACTTTCCCCACAACACCGCAGCTGCTTGTACTCGCTGTGTCAATTCTCAAGATTGCATTCAGGTTATGCATAAGTAATAATCACCGTTCTCCCTCGGTGCTTGTTGTGGATAAAGGAGGAGATGCAGGGTTGAGTTGCCGAGTTTCGCGGGGTAATTATTTTGGCTCGGCTTTGCAATCCCTGTGTGATCTCGAGCTTTTCCCCCGGCCCCGTGGTGGAGCTGCAAGGAGAAGATGTGAGCTGGAGGGATGGAGGGATAAAAGGATGCTGGAATGGCATCGGAGCCAGGGAACAGTTTAATTGCCTGACCCCTGTCCCCCCAGGATGGGTCTCTAGAGCTGGGTGTTAAAGAGAGGGGGCGGCTAGATTCTCCCACCAGATCCCTCCGGCTTTGTGTCTGTACGTGCATGTGTGTGTGTGCGTGGGTGCGCAGGCATTTTGTGCTTGCCATGTATTCCCACTAAATGTGCACACAGGAGATCTGCACATATTTAAGCAGGGCCACTTAATCACATGTCCTGTGTGGTGCTGAAGTGATGGGCTCACAGATTTAACATCTATCTCTAACCCCTCCGACACATCAAAGGCTTAGAGACGGGGTGGGGAGAGGGAAAGATGGTGCCATGGTATCCAAGGCTTCTCCGCCTGCAGACTCAACTGCTCCGAGCGGAGGGATTCCTCTGTATCTCTGCGCTGTCCCAGGCTCGCAATGTGATAAGCTTCTAGTCTTGCAAACCATTTCATTGTTGTCTTCATTTTCTTCTTCATCTTCTTTTTGTCCCCAACAATCGGAGATCAGGGGAGGGACCGTGGACGTGGAAAGGGACCATACATTGTGCAGTTTCTGAGCCTCTTCTGGCAAAACTTTGGGGGAAAGACAGGGTTTTGACACCAGGTCTGCCATGTTCAGTGTAGAGGTGGTTGGCTCAACACTGCGCCACCAACAGGCCAAAACGAAACAAAACAACACAACACCCAGCGCAATCTACACCAAATATGAGGAATGTCATGGTCACTATTGACTTGTCTCTGCTCTTTCTCCTTTAAAAAAAAATGTAATTAGTAGATAGATAGAGAAATGTATTGATCCCCAGAGGCAATACTTTGTGTGCCATCAATTCATAAGCCTAAATTCCTGGCACATGCAAGTATTCATGTAGAAACACAATGATTTTGATTCTGAACCGCATACTGCAATCTCCTTTTCAAATTAATTGCTTCACATGAAAGTTGCCTGATAGATAGTTCAGATAACGTGAGGCCATTGGATTGCTGATGGAGGGATTATAGCATCTTGGTAATCTGGAAAAAAAAAGACCCCACAATGCTCAGGATAAAAAGGAATGGACAATTGTCCTTTCCCTCTTTTTGAGGTTTTCAGTCTCTTTGGTGTAAAGAGCGTGGTGGTGATGACTGCAGGCTGAGGAACCTTCACTGTAATCGGCTTGCGATCTGGCCGCAGGTCAGGCCAGCAGATGAATCCAGATTAGAGGGTCACAAGGCAGGAAGAGAGGATTACCAGCTCTGGCCACTGCGGCCTCTTCATCTCGCTGTCCAACCATCGTCTAACCAGCCGACTGACAGCACTCAACTGACACAGGCGCCTCTCCTAAAAAGTCTCTGGGCTGACTGCTGACTGGAAATAGGCCCACTGACCCTGCTGGGGCAACTGTTCTCCACTTCATTTAAAGGCTTGGGAGACACATCTTTTCTTTTTCTCCTTCTTTTAAATAGGATTTTTCTCTTGGTAGATATCTGACGGCTATATTTTATGTAGTCTGTATAATGCAAATTCAAGAGTATACTTTATGTGTCACTGTTTACTGTCTTCACTGTCCACGTGACCCTGGGCATGGCTCTTTACTAAATAGATCTGCAGAATAGCACCCCCTGCTTGCAGAGTGTTGATCATCTGAACCATTACCTCGATGAATGAAGTGGTCTAGTCAGGCTTATTTAGGTCACTTATACATCAACAAAACAAGGTCAGAGAGACACAACTGATGCAGCAAGTTGCCATTGTGTGTGTGTGTGTGTGTGTGTGTGTGTGTGTGTTTGTGTGTGTGTGTTCACATGCAAGCAGGTGTCTGCATATGTGTGATAGGGCTGAGCAATTGAAGATTGAATTGAAATATATAATTTGCACTATGGCCAAGTGCAAAATCCAAATTGCAGGAGCTGCAATTTTTTTGATAAAGGAGTGTAAGAAACATGTTTATTTGGTACAGACCCCAACAACAATGACAGTATCATCACTTTTGTAGCTTTTTCAGTGTAAACAAAAATTGTAATGCAACATAAAAATAGAACTGCAATTGAAAAATGATCACTCCCACTAAAATTGTAAGTAGTATTGCAGTACCTGTCAAATTAATCGCAATGTGATTTTATTACCATATCATTCAGCCCTAGTGTGTGATATCCCCATGTGCTGTAACTTTCCAAATGCATCTTACACAACCCAACATTTTTATCAGCATACTCCCTCTTGGCTTTGCATCTGTTTTCCCATCAGAGTCTCCACTCCACAACTCTTCTCTCTCTCTCTCTCTGTGCACCACCACTTACAAAAACAAAACAAAATAAAGCTGTGTGCGCAGTGGTGTGTGTGTTCCCGACAAGTTGCCTGAGTGCAGTTCCTCTGTGCAGTTCCGCTTTGATCTCACTGTAAATTAAACATGCCTTTTTAGATAACAGGTTCTGTGCCACCCACTGAGTAAAATCACACCTCCACTCTTCACGGAGCCGCTGTCCCTGGTTTGAACTCACCAAAGTTGAACCGAGTTAATGTAGAATGCTGCTATAATAGGATCAGCAGCAGTTTCAGCAAGCTATGCGAGGCAATTAGGCCACATACTTACACTATGTGTTAGGTATACAGTTTACACACAGTGTGGAGGACTCAAATTAGACATGACAGGAGGTCACTGTAGAAAAGCAGCAGTTCAAACAGCATTAAGTCATATTGAGAGACCAAAATAACATACATATCCATTTCACATCGTGAGAAATGCCTGGGTCAAGTGTCGGTGTGAAGCCGGTCTCTGCAAAATGACCCTGGTCAGGAATGGGGTTGACACGCAGGTCAACCACGGCTCCACCCTGGGTGAAAGTTCAACACTTGACCCCTGTGGTAGAGCCCCACGTGCTTGCATGATTTTTCCAGCGCATTAATGTTTTGTAAACGGTGTGCTAAAAGTGCAAGGGTGGTGTTTGTCCTGCACAGGATTGACCCAGATCATCGTTATTCCTAAGATGTGTGTCGGTGTAGTACTACATGGCAATACAGGGGTAATTGAGGTCAGCTGGGTTAAATTATTTCATGGATAAGCCCTGCTTTTAAGTCCATCTAGGTGAATGGCCTCAAGCACAAACGTGGCCTTTTACCTCTTGCTGGTGCACCTGCACACACTCTTATCTGCCAGAGATGTGAGAGAGCTGTGTTTGTCTGTGAAAGGCTAGTTTTAACCGAAGAGGCTTGTGAAACAGCAAATCATCATGCGCTAATGATCAGATTCTTCCAGTTGCAAATACAAGCACAGGGCATCAGCAAAATACTGCGTATATATCTCAGATTTATCGCTCAGTTTTGATGTGGAACCCCTCATTTGGTGAATGCTCTTTCACAAAGAGTTTTGGGGTCTCTCAAAGAGCACGTCAGCCATTTGAGCTCTTTGTGGTCCTCTTGCTCCACTGGCCTTGCCTGGCTGTATTCCACTTGTGGTCTTTGAAATGCTAATCACTTCTCCTCCTCTCTTTTCTTCTTTGTCTCCACCAGATTCCTCCTCCAACTACATCAGGCAGCTGGAGACTAAAGTGCGGATCCTGGAGGATGATAACAATAAGCTTCTCTCACAGGTGAGGTTCACACACACACATACACACACACACACACTCATGGATGCTACTGCCTGTTACTTGCCCATCCCTTTCAGTTTTGAGGGGTTTGAATTAGCCCAGTGCTATTTGATGAAGTGGCAGGAAAAAGCATCAAAGGCCATCATCGAAGTTTTACCATGGCAAAATACTCCTCTCCCAACTTTTCAACATAGCCAAGATGTACGATAGGTATTCGGGATGAGACAAAGTGGTTGCTTGATGCCTCTCTGAAGCCACCCCCTCATAACAGCCTGCCTGTTAGTTGGAGAATGTGTTTATCCATGTTTAATTCATGGGGAGTCAGTAAGCTTCAGTAGCGAGCAGTGATGTTAGCCCCTGAGGCAAATTGTAGGCGCAGAGAAGAGACGAGTGGAGGAAAAGGAGGTGAAAGAAGAATTAAGTGACAATGACAGAGTAAAGCATTTCTCCCAAAGGTTGACCTTGCTGTGACATCCCCACAATTTAGGGGATGAGGGCTGAGTGGAGGTGGGAAGGAGGAAGGAGGAGGAGGCTTGTTCAGTTCACTAAGAGGTCACATGTTGGCCTGTAGACATATGGATGATAAACAGTAGCACCACTGACCAGACACTAGTTTCTCTATTCTCCATACGCCTAGTTAACTTTAGTAGAGACATGTATTAATTCATCATGTGTCTTACCTGTTCAGTGAACTTAGAACAGCACTTCAGTGATGAACTTCAACATTCATTTAGATCAGCTGACCCACACACATTTTGGAGGTAGCCAGTGGGACTGGGACTATCTTTATTATTTTAGAACCGTGATGTTGGCTGTGATTGTTCTTTACTCAGATTTTGTGTTGTTTTCTTTCCCTGTGTCTTTTAATACACTGAACAGGAGTAGCACTCCTCATTTCACTGTATTTTGTTCAGGCGTTATTCTGTTCTGCTCTTTACTGAATACCTCAATATCGACATTGTGTCAAAATTGCAGGGATGACAGTTGGTGCTTTTGTAAGATGGTTACAGTCAATGAATTGATAAAGAGTCATTAGTGATGTGAATATGAAGACCAGACAGGTAAAGACAGCTGTTAAAAGACTCTAATAGGTTTAACTGCAAAACTGCATCCCTTTACTGTAATGCAGCCTTTAAAACCAAGAAAAGACCACACTTAAGCCATGTCATATTATAATATCCAAAATTCCAGGTGATATCCAGTCACGTATCATTATCATCCAGCACTAGCAACCAACATCACTTGAAAGATGCACCAACATGTGTTTTGACTCATCACTAACTCACTCACATTCATATTGTATCTGATATTTTTTGTATTTACTGAAGACAGAAGAAACAGAAAGAATATAATTTCTTTTGTTATTTGGATTAAATTATGATTCACCAAAGATGTCTGTCTTTTTTTTTTTTTTTTTTTTAATCTTTGAATCTGTGGTGGTGTGAGCGTTTTCAGAAATTTTATAGCCATAGCCCCTGACTCAGGGAAAATATTTCAAGTGTTTCAGTTAGTTTTACTCCTACATGACCTCCCATATCCAGTATGCTTATATTACCTTTCAGTTTCATCATGAGCCTAAATCGTGTGACTCGTGTTCATTGGGAACACAAGACAGACTAAAGACAGTGAAGTTCAGAAGTCACAGTTGAAATGGATTTTTAATTGGAAGCCTTTATTCCTTTTTTTTTTTATCATTTTCTCTTTCCCCAATTATCTCCCTGCAGATTCAATTGAAGGCAAAAGAGTGTGGGCGGGAATCACTGACACGAAACCTCAATGATCCATGTAATTAGCTCTAAGTGGTACAATTAGGAGCTACACATTGTCTCATAGCACTTTTACATCAGGACATCCAGCGTGAATCTCCTTTTGAAATAACTCTGCTTTTAAATTACACCTTGACTAAATGCGCTTTGTACTTGAAACCATCGCGCTTGCTGCTGAAATGTGGTGCACGCACACCCACAGCATGACGTATCGTTTTATCCTGAATACCAGGCAAGGATTGTGGCAGGAAAGATCTGCAGAAAAGCCGTTAGGAATAGTTAATATTGAGGTTTCACAATAATAAAACTTTTTTTTCTTAACCTTTGTCAGTTGGATAGCGCTCAATAAAGAAACAGATGATATGAGATCTCTTAGTGACCGCAAGAATGTGACAACATTGGAAGAAAATTACATGCCTTTTATTGGACTTGGCACACATTCAGCAAGGCAGTGTTGGAATAAGTTTGCATAGTGTAATGCAAAAAAAAAACAAAAAAATGCTCAAAAGCAGCTGGGGAATTGCCTATCAATGTTCATAACACATAAAATAGAGCAGATAACCAAGGGGATGTGCTGCAAAATCTCAAATGTGTGACATTAAGTGTGTAAAGTTCCATACTCAACAATGTCTCAAAGTTTGTCTGTTGTTTTTACAGCGACTCTTTCGTTTGTGGGCGCCAGGAGGACGACTGTAGTTGCCGCCAGTAATGACTCCCAATAAACAATAAGCCAATAACAGATTATACGCCCACACTTTTTTTTCTCTTTCTAGGCCCACAGCCGGTATAGCTTATCACAGATACACGGCAAGAAGGTAACTTTTCTCCAGAGCCGCTGATCGCTGGCCTCTCTGAAACGCTGCTCTAGCGAGGTCAATGGGGCAAGCCTCTTTTTGCTTTTCCACTCTTTTATCTGTCTGGTGGCGGGACTTCCACAGCTGTGAGCTTGTTGCCGTCTCATACGGGTGGCACTTGTATCTGCTTCGAGCATGCTGAGCAAATGAATGAACGGAGGCACTGTCCGTGTGTAGCCACTTTTTGGCAAGGAGCCTGTCCTTGTCCTTGAAGCTGTTTTGCAAAGCGGCGGGTGTGTGGTACAAGGTACCCGAGGTGAATGAATGCTACATTGTGCTTTGGTGCATGAATGACACACGCTTGTCCTGGCTTGCTGGGACGTCTGGTGGGCTGAATAATTTAAGACATGGGGGCGACACAGGTAGATCCAGGCATCCATTATGCATGGCTGACAACTGATGTGAGTGTAATTTAAGAATGCAGGAATGTATGAGTGTTTCAGGAATGTTATGGTGTGTTTGGATGACTGGGAGACCATTTTCTTTCCATGAAAATACAAGATTGGTACTGAAAATATTTACCAACTCCTGTAATTAATGCCAATCAACTATTGCACCTCCAGAGTTTACTATTTATTTTGCAATAGCCCCATAAGTTACTGTTATACAATAGGCTACTTACTGACATGTCTCAGTACTAGCAGGTGGAATTACGATGGATTATCTCCCTCAATGGACATATTATCTAACTTCCAGTGTTGTGAAAGTGGCCCAGTGAAACTTGTGTTGAGCCCGAAGGAAACAATAGCTTCTTATCACAGGAATGTTGACCCTTTAAACCATCTTGGCTGAGTGATTTTTAAACGCACTGAAGGGAGCAGAGGGGCAGCCGACAAAATGGTCGCAAGGTGGATACAAGCAGGAGGCGGCGGCGGCGGCGGGCGGGACAACGGAGACTCGAGGACAAAAAGGGGCGTGTGCGTGTTCGTGCGCGTACACCCTCGCCCCGCGCGCATGTTCGTGATTTGTTCTTTAACTTTCCTCCCACTCCCGCTCCCTATCTCCCACTTCTCCTCAACCATTACTTATCTCTCTCGCTGAACAGGACTCACTGAAGTGTGAGGCACTCTGTGACTTTCCTCCTGCGTGCTCACTGGCACTTTATCATTAACAAGTGAGTGCTCAGTGTGACTCAGAGATTTTAATGATTTATATGACAGATTCAATTTACACCAGATGACACCCCATCCATTAACGGCGGGCTAATTGACCTCGTTGACTTTGCGAGAGTGGCCTGCGGTAACGCCCCGCTCGGGAGTCTTGAAGGATGAGAGAGGTAAATGAATGATGGCCGATTCATTGACAAAGTTACCGGCGATATCAGACCTGGACACAAACAAATGCATTTGAACATGATTTCCGGAATCACAGCTAATCGATCTTCATTCGCTCTCGCTTGTCAAGCGCTTAACCAGACAGAAAAGCAGATTCTTCACCTAAATTAAATGCCAATACAGAATACCCGAGAAGTGGATGATAGTTAATCACAGCGTCGCCTTGTAAAGAGCATACGTCCGCTGGCAGAGCACTAAAATGAATTAATGTCTTAATGTCCAAATGGAGCTCCGTGCATGGGTGAGCCGCACAGGTTACTGAAGTTGCACCCGTTTTCCTCTGTATTCCACTTCATTTTGGTGCTCGAGGAGGGCCGTGCCTTTCCTCGTGCCCTTTTCGTCACGGCGGCATCACCCTGACCCCTCATAACTCAGGCAGGAAATGATGCGTGACGTCCACGGCTCCTTCCTGTCAGCACAGAACATTGTGATGGATGGATGGACGGACGGAGGGGCTGTGTGCTTTGGCCAAGAGGAGTGCAGCAGGCCAACTGTCCCGGACTCACCAACAAAAAAAAAAAAAAAAAAAAAAAAGCTTTTTTGGTCTCTATCAGCAGTCAAGGTCAAGTCAGGGAACGAGGAGTGTTTGGCAGGGAGTGCAGCTTTGTTGCGAGCAGTCATCCAAGCACAACTGAAGACTAAATTAGATCCTGAACCCGTTAGAGAGCTGAGGCGTGATCGAAGACTTCTCTTTACTCATTACCAGTCGTAGTCATATCTTACCAGCTCTCATTTGTTCGAAGTGTGTGTGTGTTTGTCTGTTGGATAACGCGTCGATGGAAATGTGTGCCTCTCCTCCGGATGTGCCATTTAGGGCTCGAGTCTGCTGACAGACACCAAGCCCAGAGAAAGGTCATGGTGATCACTGTTGGTTAGCAGAGGTACAGATTGAGGGCATGAATGGGAAAAACCAAAGGATAGATCAGGAAGTGCCAAGGGATGGATGGGGAAAGGTTACAGGAACAATGAGGGGATATTGAGCCAGAGGAGTGATGATATCAAAGGAGAGACGCTACGGGGGGGATGCTAATTGTGCCTGTGTGTGCACGAGGACGTAGGTGCACCTCTGCATGTGTGTGTGTGTGTGTGTGTGTTTGGAGCAGCCGACACGACACAATGTCCACGCATTCGTAGACACACACACACACACAGACACAGACGCACAGCTCATTTGGTTATTTATAGCCCGAGTGCTCCCAGGCATCACGTGTGTTTACATGCTGTGCCGAGCGCAGAGGGAACACTAGTGCGTGACATGAGAAATGTCATAAGCAACAGTGGTGTTGCTGTGTTCCTGCCCACAGAGGGGAGCTGGGCTAGTTACTGCCCCCAGGAAGCAGTGGTCTTTGGCTGCTAATGAGGCTGAATCTGAGGAACACACAATCCCCCGCATAAAGGCCCTCGATGATGGCACTACATGATACAGTCCGCCGCTGTGCACTGCCATTTACAAACGGAGCTACCTCAGATACAATTCAATGTTACAAATTAAGTGCTTGAGGTGGCATTGTCAGAGTGACAGTGCTGTGACATTAGCAGACGTTTATAGATAGATTTGGTATTTTTCCAGCCCCGCCCGTACTGAATTGTTGATTTATCACTGAATATGGCTCAAGCTCACTGCTGGATTTAGAGAGGAGAGACCTCTCTGCTGCAGCTTCCAACATGGCACTCGATTCCCTCCTCAAAAACCTTATAAACATCCTTTTTGAAAAGGGGAAACTTCAGTTTTGATTTTATCGATTTTAATTCTGCTAATACAGCCTGGTTCTTATCAAATCCTCCGATGCTCTTCATATTATTTGAATACAAAAAGAAAGCAAAATGAGTTGAAAACATCTCCCTGAAATAAATTACGTAAACACGTCACTACAGCGAGATGCTGTGATATAGAATCCCAATTCTATCTTTGCAGTCGCAAAAAATACACAGCTATAATACATCATATAATCATATATTAGTTTTAACCAAAAATGAAATAATCATTGCACACACACCCTGTATTTTCCCCTTTTAAATGAAGGAGATTCAGCTGTGCAAAAGGAATGTAATCCCCTCACAATAAAGCCTGTCACCGCTCTGACATTCATTCTCTCTCCCCGCGCTCAGCTGGCCGTTTGCTGCAGGAGTGAAAGGAGTTTCCCTCTCAGAGGCAGTGGCACTCTCTGTGAACCAGCATCTAACACAAACACAGGACAAATTCACTGTATTTATATATTCATCATGGCTGCAAGTAGCTGAGACATAGAAAATGGTACTTGATTCGGGTTCATGCCGCGGCGCTGTCCGTGTTTTATCATGTAAGAGAGACTTCTCCCTTTCACAACATTGTGATTACAAGTGGCTGTATATTTGGTGCGTTCTTAAACGTAACAACTCTTTTCGTCGTTTCGTACCAACACTTTGGCTCTTGGCCTGGGCTGAAAAATACTGAACCTAGCCTAGTGATGGGAATTTATCGATCTCTGGTGCCACGTGCTCAAGGAACAAAGAAAGATATACACAGTGACGCAAATTCTCATGACTTAAATGTCTAATCTGTGTGTGTTTGTGTGTGTGTTTGTGTTTGTGTGTGTGTGGGCATGTTTGGGCTCAGCAGTGTAACCCAGGTGACCTTCGCGCCCTGAGGAAGGGAATGACCCTCTACCACTCAGAGTCCCAGCTGTCCTCTCTGCCCCAGCGCCAGGACGCACTGCACATGGTGAGTACCCAGGAGGACAACACACACACACACACACACACATCACATCACAACAGTGATGCCCACACAGACATGCAAACTCACATAGTGATAGGCAAAAATAAACAAAAAGATGCTTGTACTCAGTTTGCTACAAATGTTGCCAGGGACTAACTGCAATCACGCACACACACTTAGACTCATGCATGGATGCACGCACACACACACACATGGATATGAACAGTAGCCAGGAGTGAGGCCGCTACAGCTGTACCTCTCCCCGTTTCCTCCACAGTGGAATTAAGTCAAGTCAGCTCTAATTCACTTTACTTGTAGCTCTCCAATTATGCCTCTACAGGATGCCAGACTCGGTATCTCCCTCACACACGGCAGGAAGTGAAACAAATTCACACAGGAAGAGAGAGCGAGGCCGGGAACGAGGAGTCAGAAAAGTGAGCGTGAGCGAGGACAGGGACGGGAGGTTAGACAAAGAAAGCGAGAGGATGGAGCGACTCAGAGAAGAAAGGCGGGAGGGGGGACTAAGTCAGAGAGATGACGCCCAGAAATGAGAAGGGAGTGAGCCTCTCCCTCTCTTTCTCCCATCTTTCCCTCCTCTCTGTTCCCTTTCTCTGCTTCAAGCCCGTGTGAACTGAATCCCGCTATGAAAGTAATAATCCTCTTGAATCCACCGCCACCCCTGACCCCAGAAGTGTCTAGGGAGGAAAGGCTCGGTAATTGTTTTCTGACTGCTTAAAGAAGGCCAGAGCCAGGCTATGCCACTACCCAGAGGACTAAGTCTTCTCCTCTGCAAAAATCAATACCGTGTTTTAATCACAGGCCCACTGTAAGGCCTGGGCTCACTGTGTCTGGACCACTTAAGCTCACAGGTCAAACTCTCCGCCTTGGTGAGGTTTACATGATTCACCCTTGACCTTCCAGAGCACTTTTTCCAGCCAGGAGGAAGGTCTTGACGGTGGGCGTCGCACATTTAATTTCACAGCTCAGTTTAAGGTCACGATATTGACTCCCGGTGTACATTTTAGCTTAGAACTCGTAAGAAGACATGGTCAGATATTGTCGATAATTGCAGGATATGTGACGTTAAATCATCCTACAGCTGGCAAGCTAATCTTAGACAGTACAGACCGCTACAACATCTTCCAGCCTAGATAAGGATGACTGCTCAGTGCATTTTGCCAAGGTATTTATACAGCCTCAAATATCAGCATACTGGAAGAATGTACAATAGATTCCTTTTGTTGATTGTTAGACTGCAATCAGCTAATATTGTACTTGGTCTTAAAAGTGTGAAATACAGTTTCATAAATATCAGACTTTAAAAGTCATTATATATTATGTATATTGTCTTAATTTTAACATTTTATATCATTTCATTTTCACATCTTTATCCTAGCCTTTGCGCTGCTGCACATGCCTGATGCCTTTTCTATATCAACCCACTATCACTTTTCCTATCATATTTATCTCTAGAGAGAAATCCAAGAAAACCTTGGCACTTACCAAACCCAAGTTCTGTGGGAAAAAAAAAGTCTAGGTTAGATTTTTTTTTAATAGCACCAGCTTCCTGTCTAACCTCAAAGGACACTCATCTTAGCTGTTCACACAGTCACCTGGTTAATAATTGACCATATTCCTGCCTAAAATTCACTGTTGCACTGGACCTAACATATAATACTTTGATTTATACTGTCCTGCTGTGCTTATTTAAATGATAAGAGGATGTTTTGTCTGAAAACAAGTTGTAAATGTCATTAATTTAGCTTTAAATCATCTGAAAAAGCATAAAATATAACTCTCTGATACCTGTAGACACCCTGAAGGTGTTATATGAGAAGTCATTGTCTTGAGGGATCTGGCTTTCACTGCTGTGTGAATATTTTATTCAAGTTCAAGTTAAAGCCCCAAAATCACTGTTTATAGTCTCAAAGAGATTTACAGGCCTTAAAGTTTACAACAGCCAACACAGGACGACGGCCCCCGACTCCAACGCTCATAGCGTGCAAGAACCACCAATAAATGTGTCCTCACTCTCACAAGCCAAACGACAGAATTAGGATAGCCATCTTCTGGGAACACACAAACTATAAACTCATAAATTTAACAGTTATAAACTTATGAAACGGACTCGTTGCAAAACAGCGGTTTATGGCACGAAATGACCCTTACATCGGCAAGCGGGTTGCGTATCCAGCGCAGACAGTCATGCACCCTCGCTCCTTTGATTTGTCCTACCAGTTGATGAGAAAGTGATTCACTTCCTCTTCTTATTTTGGCCTGGTTGTCGTGGCGACTCCATGGAGACGCACTCATGATGAGCTGCATGCTGATTGATTGGCTGCTCTCTAATGTGGCCTGAGTTCATCCATGTGTGAGAGAGGGCCCTCGTCTGAAGATGGAGAGGGAGAAAACCGGTAGACGAGAGACGTCGGGATTAAAACAGCAACAGCAGAACTTCAGAGGGCTAAACTGCTGTGTTCTTTGTGTGTGCGTGTGTGTGTGTGTGTGTGTGTGTGTGTGCGTGTGTGCGTGTGCGTCAGATAAAGTAGAAGACATAGGAACGAGAATGATCATTTGAGCGATGGATAAAGAAAGAAAACAGCCAGCCTGCGTGATTCTTGCACACACTCAACAGTCCAGTCCCATTATGCTGTGCTGAAAATCCAAACCATTGATTCTGACAGGGGTTTGCTTTTCCTCTCATCCTGCGAGGCCTAAATCAGGTCAATTTATGCAGGGAAGCCATCACCAACTGTACATCCATATGAATAGTAAACATGGCCCGGAGCTGGCTGTGTCTCTGCGCTGTCCAAATCCTTTTCTTTACCGCACGGCCCCGGCGCAGAATAAACTGAAAAACCTGGCTCCCAGCGCTCGCGGGAGTGTTTACACATTTCAAACAGTAGCTTTAACCCATGGAGGCGAGCATCAAATGGGAGCGGCGGCGATTTACATACTTTCACTTGCAGTTTACTTTCAAGTTCACTGCGGGAAGAGCTGTATGGGAAATTACTCGTTTGGCTGTTCAGATTTCCGGCTCCAACCTTATACAAAAAGAAATGCGTTGAAAATGTAAATTACATGCTGTAAATACAAATGTTTACCACAGGGCATTGTCAGGCAGGTAAACTTATACTTCTTCCCTGTCATGTTTTCAAAAACATAACCCATGGTGATATGTTTAATAACTTTTCCAGGGATGTCATATACCTTCCTCACCACATACATCTTATTTATCCATTTTATTTTTTATGTTTTTTCATTTATTTGTTTATTTGAAGAGTTCATTTGCAAAAACAGATAAAAGCCATTCTTAAAATGAATACACCTTTTTCACTGATACTGCTACACACACACATATACACACACACACACACACAAAGCATGATTTAGGATAGTAAAAATTACGCCAGGCTAAATAAACATATAAAAAATAGAAATAAATATAAAGTAAATTTTAATAAAATTCATAAAAGTTTAAAAAGTTTTAATAAATTCAAATGGAGATATATGTTTTTGTCTTCATTTTTTCTCTCATATTGGACATTTTACACAAATCTTCCAGCTGTGACTGTCCATCTTAAGAAATTGTAATACACTTTTACATGTAGTGTCCACTAGTAAGCAGGGTTGAGGTATTGTTTATTCAGAATATCTAACCCAGCCACCTCAAAATGCATAAAATTGATAGATTATGTGGTGGTTTTAGCACATCATCGCCCTCAGGTGCAGTAGTGCGGGGTTATTATTTTATCTCTGCGATATTAGGCCGCGTGGGCTTGCCCTGGCGTTCAGACGGGCCGAGCGGCTGCAGAGGAAGCTGACAAACGCATCACTAGTGGGGAGAGAATTGAACCCAGCCTAACAGAGCCACGGAGCTGTGTCTAATGCAGAGCCCTGATGCCAGGTCACACTGAATGAAGCCATTGTGTGTCCCCCCAGATCTCTGTGTCCCTCCAACAGAGAGCCACTGTCTGGAACTAACTGAGGGGTGGGATGAGTCAAGCACCCCCTGGTCCTCTTACTGGCTGGCTGCTCCCATCACACCAGGTTAAATCACACAGCGCAGGTAGCAGATCTGGCGGAGAGTTGAATTCATAGCAAACACAAAGTAAAACCTCTCTCTCTCTCTCTCACACACACACACACACACAAAGAACAGGGGGTGACTCAGGTTAGAATGAAGCAGATGGGATGTCTGTGCTTGAAAACATGTTGAAGAACTAGAACTGAATGAATTTCGAGAACCCGTAGGCCTACGGGTGAACGACAGCTTCCCATGATAAATCTGAAAATCTTTTCTCATAAAAGATGGGTCCGCTTTTGAGTCAAATATCTCGGACGTCGCTCAGAAGAAAGTGCTCTGGTCTTGCGCCGCGTGACGCCGAACCATCTGAAGCTTGGAGCCGGGGGCGTCGTGGCAGCTCGGTTACAGCGCGCGGCGTGTGCTGCGGATATTGTGGGTTCAGATCCAGCTCTCGACCTTTGTCGCATGTCATCATCTCTCTAATTCACCCCCTCATCCTCGCCGTCGCCGTGGACTGCCCACTGAGGCAGAAATGTCAAATAATCTGAAAAAAGAGGGGAAAAATATCCACTGGAAGCCTTCGCTGTTCACTTGTGATGTAGGAAGGAAATACATTAAGTTGGCATTTTCAAGGCTCAAAGCGGCTGTGAGTTTGGGGGAACTATGTCAGAAACTGTATCATCGATTTCAACACTAGGATGTCCTGGTTGCTCAGCAGGCAGAAGCCCATGCTACAAATCACTCACACAAGACACTTTCTACTGTGTGGTGTCAAACAAACTATGTACAATTATAAAACAAGAAAAAACACACAACATGTCATTACAACTGCTGGTACTGACAGTGTCTTTCCTTCTCGTAGGGCACAGGGCGTCTCCCAACCAGCGAGTCTTCTCCTGCCACAGGCTACCTGTCCTGCGTCCAGAAACCAGAGGCGGTGGTTCACGCCATGAAGGTACCGGAGGGCGGGCCAGGGGGTGCCACTCGCCTTGTTCGAGTCAATTTAAACTCTTCCACTTTGTAACTTGTATTTTAGGGAAAATGTAGTCGGAAAACTTTGCCATTGCCTTAGTTAAAACCCACTGGAGGTGCTCGTCTCACCATGATGATGTATTTTGAGAGTTGGGCACTGTGCTATGATGACCTCGGTTTTGCTAAATCCCTGTGCTCCACCACAAAAGCCTCACTTTTAGCGGCACACTCTGCGGTGCGAGAGTGAACTCCTGCTGCACTGCTGCTATGCTTCCACAAAAAA
Source organism: Myripristis murdjan (assembly GCF_902150065.1). NCBI lineage: Eukaryota > Metazoa > Chordata > Actinopteri > Holocentriformes > Holocentridae > Myripristis > Myripristis murdjan. The sequence continues at coordinate 22,436,397 of NC_044003.1, forward strand.
AAAAAAAAAAAAAACCTAACTCGAGATGTAAAATGAGAATTCAGATTTTTCAGTAGTCAGAGGGTGAAAAAAATATTATTTTTAATCCTACCAGTGTCCATTTCTAGTCATGTGGCAGTGTGACCCGAGCACACTCCACTTCTTTAAAAATGGTATAATATGAAACCCTCATCTTTGCGTCTGCCATCAGGTGCTAGAGGTCCACGAGAACCTGGACAAGCAGGTTCCTGAGGACTACGAGGAGGATCTCAGCGAGAAGGAGAAGGCCATCGTTCGAGAGATGTGCAACGTAAGTGCCTCACTCATCCTCTCCCCCTGCTCTCTTTACCTTAGCATTTATTTTTACTAGTTCTCAGTCAGAGGTTTCCCATCTAATCAATATAGGAAGACAAGGACCTGCATTAATCTGTTTTGTTTTTTACTGAATAATTAATTGTTTCGTCTATGAAGGGTCAAAAATATGACAAATGTTCATTAGAAGTCAGCAGAGCCCAAAGTCACATCTTTAAATTGCTTCCTTGGTCTGACCTGCAGCCAAAAAGTATTCATTTTATGATGATATGAACAAAAGTAGCAAATGTTGGTGTTATTAGTGAAGCTGCAATCGGCAAATTTTGGTGATTTTTTACTTGATTAATGATTAAAACAATCAATTGTCAAAATAATATTTGATTAACATTCTGCCAATCAATTAATCGATTAATCATCTGCACACTAAGTTTCAATGAGGAGATAAAGCTAGAGGGCATGAGATGAGGAATAGACTGCAGATAGACTGCTTGTGCATGGCAGTTTCTTATTCTTAAGCGATTAACTCCTGACCATTTGAGTTCTGGCAACACTAAAACATTTTATTTCATTTTGTTTAGAAGGATGACTGTCATGCAAAATTAATACACTGAAAGATGCAAGCTCCCAGGTGGAGAGCTACTTAGGTCTAAATGTTTTCAGTTATACTTTTTTGAAGAAGTGACACCGGGTGCTTTAAACCTAGAGTTCCTGTTGTTCACAACGCTCAAGCTTGTTCTGCCTTCTCAGTCGGTCCGATTCTTTTTAGTTCACTTCCTCCGGGTGCAAATCAGGTTAGTCTCTGGGTTGCTGTCGCTAATGAGGAAGCCTCATTTGGTATGGAGCGACATTTGCAGCAGTGTCCCGAGCGTAGCGCCCGCTCCCTCGCCCTTTCTGTCCCTGCCAAACCACGCCGCCCCACCCCCGCTCCCCAGCACCCACCCGTCCCACCCGCACCCCCCGGTCCAAAGCAAAGTTAGCTCTAATTGGAGGCCCTAAGAAGAGGCTCGTAGTTGAGCTGTCAGAGCAATTAAAGTGGAGCGGCAGGGAAAAGAGCACTCTCCACCCCTCAGCCTCACCCCTCCATTCTTCCCCTCTGCCCTCCCCTCGCCTCCCTCCCTCCATCCCCTCTGTGGTGCTGAAAGGCCCAGTCCGGGATAAAAGGTTCGCTGATTAGAGAGAGACGGAGAGCCGGCCTATCTGGGCCCTGCAGAGGTATGTGACAGGCCAGGAATCTCGGAAGCACTACAATAGTACCTCTGTAATATCATTGGGGTCCCCTGGGGCCCCTTTTCGCTCAGAGATCTCAGCGCCTGAGACTTGAGTCAGGCAGCCTCCCGGAGACAGAGGACAGAGATAGCTCTACTGTAATATGTGTGTGTGTGTGCGTGTCTGTGTGTGCGTGTGCATGCTCGCACACTCTTTGGAGCTCAAAGTCAAAAAATGTGTTTGAAGTTTTCTGTCTTGAAGAAGAAAGTATTTTTTTTTTTCTGCCTTAGCCTTACTATTTAGGTCTCTGCCTGTACGGCTTTCTGTCTCTGTATGTCTTGCTCCTACCTATCTTACACACACATACACACACACACACTCTTCCACCCTGACTTTCCCCTCTCACAATCCCTCTCTCTCTCTCTTCCTTGCTGTGCAGGTGGTATGGAGAAAGCTGGGTGATGCGGCAGGATCAAAGCCGTCCATCAGACAGCACCTCTCTGGGAACCAATTCAAAGGGCCGCTGTAGCATGGCAACGAGAGAGAGAGAGAGAGATGGAGAGAGAGAGAGAGAGAGATCAGGATCTACCTACACTCACCTGAATCCGCCTCATCTGCGCCTACACTACCCATCATGCCAAGCTCCCTGTTGCCTCCAGCACCAAGCACTCCTTTGTCAAAGCCTCACAACGAGACTGGATAAGACAGAACCTAGGAAGCTACAAAGCGGACCTTTTTAGCCTCTTAATCGCTAACGTACAACTTCACATGTACAATATCTGTTTTTATCTCTCAGAGCTTATGAAGTGTTGACAACCGGCAGCTAGTTTCACTGATTTGCCACTTTCCTCACTGATTCGGGGGGGCTTTAGGCTACAGAACGGTCTCTCTCCTCACACAGCCTACATCTTACTCTAGTCTAACGATGAAAGCTATGAAATGAAAGCTATATAAACACACAACAACTATAGTCCTTTTAGAGCGTAACTGTGCGACATAAAGCTCGTGATAATCCATGGTTTGAAGCACAGAACCCGTAAGGCTGCAGGGGCAGACCTCTCTAGACGTGTTGCTGCGACGCGAATGCAACATCGCGGCGGTATCCTCAGATTAGGTTTGATAGTACCTCCCGTAGGGACCCTCGCTCCTCTGTCACCTGTATCGCTCCCTAGTGGTGAACGAGTATAATTAGCATTAGCGTTCGAGAAGTGTTAACCAAGTGAAACCCACTGTGACCTAGCGCCTTTGCTCATAAGACAAGTCTATCGATACTACAGTCTAGAGATCACTGTTAACATGTGTATATTATGTATAAAACCATAGCACTACATCATTGTCATTGTTGATTTTTTTTTTTTTTCTTTTATCTATTTTGTATTCTAGCGTGGCCATGTGATCAAGTATTTAGTTTGGAAAGCACACACACACAACCGGACCTTAAACAGGGTTTGCTTTTTGGTAATAAAGTTAATCTTGTTTTTTGTTTTTTATTCTTTTTTTTTTCCAGATGAATTATTATTCTTTCTCTCTGTAACCTCTGAAAAAGTATCAAGGCCATTCTGAATCAAACCATCTCAATCAGTCAATGGATAGATAGATGGATAGTTTCCTTATTTTGAATTGTGAAATTAACTAAAATTGTATGCTGTGTGCATGCTCGACAATCATGTTCTCAGGTTGGGAGGGCTACAGCTTTACCTTTGCCCATCTGTGACTCTGTGTGTGCGTGTGTGAGTGTGAGTGAGCAAAAGAAGGCTGAATGGTTCTCTTGCAACTGTAGCATCTGCCTGTGAATCCTCTTTTTCGCTATTGAACCCTGGTTACAGCAGACTGCTGAGGACATTTGCTGCATCCACACAGGACAGGCGCCGTCTCATCAAAGTGTAACGCGGCCAAGGGCTTCGTTTTATCGCCCGGCTGACACAAGTCCATTTCGACCCGGTTTTATCATTTTGTTGAGCTCTATCTCAGTGAATGAAATTTTTTTGTTTTCTAAAAGCTCAGGCCTCGTTCTCTTTCGGATGGATTCAGCAGGTGTGTCTCAACAGTGCATGTTTTCTTAAAGCTGATTTTTTTTTCTTTTCTTTTTTTAAGAATGCGAGATAAGTCTTCCCTTAGATGTCTCCTGAAAACACTAACATTTTAAACAAGTATTTCTTGATGTCAGAATGAACAAGCACTCTTAGTCAAAGTATTTATTGCCAGGTATTAGAGATGGGAGTGCCATGATTAACTGGGCAGCCATTATTTTTAAAATCTATCAGAAGAGATTTTGCTAATAATCAGAGAAGTGTTCTGATAGGTTTGGTCAGTGACTGGCAGCTCAGGCGCTCCCATTTCTACTTTTAGTTGTTCCAAATTAGAACATTGTTGAGGCTGTTTTCCCCGCCCCTCTGTTCTCTCCAATAATGGGTCTAAAAAAAAAAAAGAAAGAAAAAAAAAAAAGAAATCAATCAAAGTATGGTTTTTAAAAGTGTCCTTTTTTCTAGGAACTGATTTGAAGCCATGAAACAATTTTGAATACTTTATATGGCATTTGATTTGAGATGTGCCACATTTTTTTTTCTGCATGGTGTTTTGATTTGGAACCTAATTTTTTTTTTTTTTTTTAAACATCTATAGTGTTCTTTATTCTGCATATGTGCTAAACCACAATACAGAATCCTAGAATCTACAGTGTAAATGTCAATTCCTGTAGTAACTAGCATGACTGTGTAACTTCTTTTCATGAATTTCACTGATATCAAATGGATATTGGTAGGTGAAAAGAAATAAAACATGAAATAGGCCACTTTTAGAAAAATTTGGGAGAAAATAAAGAGATGTTTAATGATACTCTGGAGTGGTGTCTCAGCTGATTACTGAACTTATTTCTGTTGGCATGCTGCTTTGACCAATCAAATGTAACTTAGGCTGCCCTCTGTTGGTAGATGGATGAAAGTAAAGGAAAACCAAATTTCCACTTGTAAACATAGAACTCAGGAAATGTGTCTATTTACCATCTGGCTCTTTGTGCAGAATCAATGCGACTGAATCTATTTCTTTTGTGTGTTAGAAGCAGAAATCACTAATTGAAGCAGATGAGAGTTCAGCATCTACAACCTCATCAGAACACACGGCTTAGCTCAAAGTAGGAAAAGCAGGTCTTTATTATCCCAAGTGCCACTTAGACCCCAAAGCAAATTTGCGTGCAGGATGCATATTCATCTGTTAAAGAGAAGCCTGACTAAGGCACATATGGATAGAAACTCTCCAAAAAAAAAATTCATCAGTATGATTACATCAGATATGTACAAATATACCTTGGACTGTCCAGTGTTACAGACGGTTTGATAACAGCTTTCTGTTTGGTAGTTCATGTAATACTGTCTGCAGTGCAGATTCACTCAGAAAAAAAACAGGACAGGGAAAACACACAAAGCAATAAAACTGAAAAAAGCAGGTCTGGGAATGACAGCATCTAAGGTAAAATGTCTAATGATACAAAAAAACATCTTGTGACATGACCACAGCATTTTCACAGCACTATCAAAACTAAGGAGGAAACAATGTACAGCATGTTTTTAGCGACATCAGACAGCCTGTCAGTCCAACACCTTTTCATATGTGACTGTGCATGTTCATGTTCAAGAATTCATTATCTGCCATTCCTTCCCCTGAAATGGAAGCAGTGGGAATGTCGAGAAAATGCAAGAAATTCTCTTTTAGAGGCAGCAAACAAATTCCAGGGTCAGGAGATACCAGGATGACAGGGATTCCAGGCAAACCAATGTACGGAAATGATTTCAATAACAGGAAAAAGTAAGAAATGTAAGTAGGCTTAAAGACAGGAATTTCAACTAAGGAAAAAAATCCAAAAGCCCCCAAACATTTACTTAAGATTGAAAAGGTAACATTTCATGCTCCTTCAGTGGATGAAAAACTGATGAATGACAGTACAGAAAGAAAAACAATTTGGGGGCATAAATCTCTGATGGGTAATATTTCCTTTCTGTTTCCAGTAAGTGGACAGTGTTGTTACAGGATCCCAGAACTAAGTGTGGTGTACCATGTTTTGGCCGTTAAAAAAAAAAAAAAAAAAGACCAGATAATATTCTCACAGCACCAGTTCTGCTTCTCCTAACAAAACTACCCAGACCTCGATTTACTTTCAAAGTCTGTTTGATGGGCCTCCATTCAGACTCCCAGCACCTTTTTAACATAAGTTGCACTGGAGGTGAGCAAGCTCTCATCATTTGTTTGTCTCAGAATAAGTCAAGTTCTCTGCCTGATCAGGTTTCACTTTCCAGAGAGCTTCACATCCCCAGTGGAGGCTCTGCACAGCCTCAGCTCCTACACTGTGCTCACACTATCTCTTCAGTTCATTCTCTCTCTCTCTCTCTCTCTCACTCTTTGTTTCATCTCATCCAGCCACCCCGGTTCATGGGCATGCCAGGTGGCGGCGGCAGGGGCACCTGTGACTGTCCTGGGGGCACTGGGGGTGGAGGAGGGTACCCGGCGGGCGGGAGACCCATCCCTGGAGGGGGAACGTGGCCCGGTGGCATGCGTGGAGGAGGCGGAGGGGGATAAGTGTGGTTGTAGCCAGGTGGTGGATAGGCAGGGGCCAAGCTGGGTGGCGGGTAGGTGGATGGAGGAGGCGGGGGGCCTGGGGGTGGGGCAGTGGGTGGTGGGTAGACGTGAGGGTGATAGGGCGGCATAGGGGGTCCGTAGCTGGGTGGCATGGGGGCGTACGAGGGCCCCTCGGTCTTCATCATGGACTGCAGGCTCTGGTAACCCTCTCCGGACATGTAGGAGCTGCTGGTGGACATGATGTAGTTGGAGGGCGGGGGCGGAGGGGGGCGGTGGGGGAGGGGAGGGGGCTGGTGGGGAGGAGGGGCGTGGGGAGGCGGCGGGGCAGACTCGCTTCCTGGCTCTGCATCCGAGGGCGGCGCTGGAGCGGGGGCTTTGCGGTCTGGTTGAGCGAAAACAGACAACAGAGAAAGAGAGAGAGAGAGAGGGCGTGTTAAAAAAAAAAAAACAGGCAATCAGAAAAACCTTTTTTTTCTCCTGCCGTGACTCAGTAACCTTTCCAATCCCAGACAACGTACGCACCGCTACACCAAGACCGCCAGGCTTCGTCCGCACAGGAGGTCTCATTATCAGGCTCAGGCGCTAATCAGATTGGTTGGGAGAGGTTGGGAGTATGCATGTGTTGGGAAACATAATGTCCAGACAAGTTGCTGGTTATGTAACCAGACTGAGAGGACTAAGGACTCGTGTTGCTCTCTAAGCCTCAGGCCCGGGCAGGGGGTCCAGGCTGCTCATTATGGACCGATCTGGTGGCGCACGCACACAGACAGCGGGGCGTCGAGAGGACGCCAGTACAGTAAACACTAATTTTGTCTACGCAGCTCCACATGATTTTAACTGCCTTTTCAGTCCCTTTTAAAATTTGACTGGAGGATGATGGCATTCGAGGTAAGCAATGAATAGCAACTCACCAGGGGGAGGCTGCGATGTGGGCAGAGGGGGCATGGGGCTCTCCAGTCGAGGAATCTTTGAGCCAACTTGTTCTGCAAGAGGAACAGACCAGCCAATGAGATGCAAAAGCCTCAAAAAGCCAGTTTACACAGTTTGAAACAAGTTTGTAGGCTTGAGTTGCATATTTAGGCAATGCTCAAACATGCTGTGAGAAGATTAATTAGTGTTTTGAAATCATTTCCAGAAATGTATTTGCATTAATCCTTCATGAGCTAATCTTGATGAGGTGAAACAGAACTCCTACCTGGAGCCTTTGGTTCATCTTTTGGAGATGCCTGAGGAACAAAGAACGATCCACAGTCACTTTCAGGCAATACAAAGCATATGCTCAGTGTCTAATTTAGTTAAAATATCCTTGGATTTACATCATAGTTATTCGTCAAGTGTAACTGGATGTGTTGAATTATGAGTCAGTGTGCACCAGAGCTGAACAACAGAGTACATGCTCCAGTCAACTAATCAATTAACAGAAAAAAAAAAAAAAAAAAAAAAAACAATCAGCATGTATAACTCATTCCCACTGTTTTCATCCATACCAAGAAGGGCAGGGCCTGACATGCAAACACAAACAGTACTCACTGTTTGTGTTTGCACAAGTAGCAGGCTGTGGTGCATACCCAATAAGACATATTAACACGACACATTCAAATACAGAGGCTCACACAGGGACAGAACCAACACACACCCTGAGGAAGTCTCTGAAATGTCTGGCTATCCTCTGTGCCAAATACATTTTCAAATAAACTCGGAGTTGAGCATCGTTTTTATCGCCGTGTGAGCTCCACAGTCACACCGCATTTTAAATGTCCGATGATAATCGTTATTTAAATTGAAGAATTTTTTTTTTTTTGGCTTGGAGTCAAAAAGCCAGGAGTACAACTCTGGGTCTCAAGGATGTGGGCTGAACAGGCTGAAGACTCTGGATTCTTTTTCAGTTGTGTTTGATCTTATCAGCTGAGTCTACTTAGGCTTGTGTCGTGTGAGCCAGTGGAAGACTTACCAAGACGGAAACTCTCATAGACTTTATCAGCAAGATTCAATTGCTCTACAGCTGATGAATTGATATCCAGTTGAATTTGAAGGAACAGATCTAATAAAATAGCATAGAAAGGGCAGCACGCCTAACTCAGTGCACATAAGCGTGCAATTACAAATGAATGACAATTTTGTAATTTTATTAGTGCAATGTTGTGGACTGATGACATCTGAGTGCCAGAGTCGGGTACTATAAACTGTCATCTTCATGTGAAACACCCATCTTTGTCCTGTCAGCCGGTGTTAACTGCCTTCTAACTGATCGGAGGTTTTAGTCAATCACCAGTCCCACAGGTCAAGTCCCCCAACCCCAGTTTGGACTCACATGTGAACGTTTGAGCTGGCGTGGGGGGCTGCCACCCTGAGGAGAAGTCTTTTTTGGTGGTGGGGGAGGAGGGTTGGTGCCTGAAGGTTGGCTCTGTGGGATTGGGGGAGCTGGGGGCTGAGGTGCAGCGGCCCTCTCCTTCTCCTGCATCTGCTGGGGAATGGGCTTGTTGCCCTGGGAGTACAGGTCCAGGATCTGGTGGCAGATGTCTGAGAGACAAAGAACAGAGGATATCCAAGCCAGCTTGTCCATGCCTACACAGGTCCACATGAAAGTAGACAAAAAAGGTAATTTTGCTCTCACTGGACACTTTCCTAACTCGCTAGTTCCCTATAAGCTTCCAGTCTATGATGAGTACCTTCAAGCAGCTCGACTGGGACGTCCTGGACAAACTGCTCCCACCAGCGGCGGGACGACTGTTTGGCAGTCCACTCCTGGATGTCAAACTTACAGAGGCGGCCAGCCAGGTACATGACAGCCACCGCTATGATCTCCGGCTCCCACTGAAGGGACAGCATGGTGCACAGGCTGGGTGGGAGACAGACGATACAATTAGTATGGTCGACTCGTTCTGTTTCCCATGTCAACATTTTGAAAACTGAAAACATCAATTTATTCTCAGAATGTTACAGCTTTTATGACTGTAACTGAAAACTCCCATAACTCTTTCATTACTCATCTCTGAAAGTCAACATTCTGCGTAGGTTTTTTTTAAAACAAATATCTTCCAGTAATTTATTAATGTGCATATAGAATATATGCAGATCATTGTGCATATGTGCATAGAATAACAGATGAGAAATACAAAGTTGTATTCACAACATAAGATTAAAGAAATCGTTTCAAAGTGCACAGAGGAAAATAATGTGGATTATGGTGGGTATAGCTTATGTAGTAATCATCAACATCCTCATTGTTAGGCCGTCATGTCATTACATACTTATTATGTTGTAACATGGTAAGACTGATGAATATAAAAATGCCCACTGAGAGGACATGTTATGTGTTTATGGGCCACCTGCTCACCTGTCATTGACAAAGGTCCAGGCCATCTGTAGCACCTTGCACACTTTATTCTTCTCACCTAAAAACAACCGCAAGAAAAATCAATACACTTCAGTGATTCCCAGGGCAGTGATAAAATCCCCTCCATGTATGGACTGAAATCTGTACTGGCCCTATCTCACCTTTGAGCTGCTTGACGTAGCGCAGCAGGAACATGTAAGGGTGCTCCACCTGCAGGTCAAACTTGATAGTCTGGAGCAAGATCCTCTCCAAAACCATTACCTCCTCCTGTCCAGAGAAGCACAGATAGTTCAACTACCGAGGTAAAGTCTCCGACAACGGACCATAACAAAACGGCTCATGACTGACTGATTACTAACTTCAACTGTGACATTTAGCCTTTTTAAGAACTTGTTGTGGGGCATAATCACATGTGTCTTCTCCTGTTCAAACACAAGGGGCTTCTGTGAGTGTCTCTTGTCATACTAGGAGCTACATCCCATAAGGTTTGAAAATATCAGTTTACCTAGCCAACAGGGTGCAGTATTGAAAAGATAAATGGACAAGATAATTGGCAAATGCTCTGCTTAGACTTGAAGATGAATAGCCCATTCTAAACCAAGGACATAATGTAAAAGGCAGAATGAGTAGGATTTAAAAAAAAAAAAAAAAGCCACTAGAAGTGTGTGATGGTGAATCTGCAGAGACACTGCCCTCTGCCTGGATTTTCTTGTTTTGCTGAGCTCAGGACTGCTGTTATTGGCTCCCAGCCAATAACAGCATGCAGTGTTGGACTGATGACAACATTCAATAGGAAGCTATGAAAATCCAGACAGACATAGCTAGTTCCACAACGAGAGTGATTCTGGGGTTGGCTTTCGCCTGCTGGCGAGCACTGAAGAAAAGCAGGAGGATGAAGAGCAATGAGATGTTGGCCTATTTTCTGTTGGACAGGTATGTGCCAGCAGGCCTTTTTTTGCTAGGATGCAACAGCATTCACTGCATTGCCATCCTAAGAAATGAAAACTTGCCGCCAGCAGTTAGCTTAGCCCAGGAGGAGAGGCCAACATGGAATGTTGTCTTTGCAAACCACAACAAACAAATCCTACTCACTGAGCCTTTAACGTCACATATTCTCACCAGGAAACGAGTATGTGATCATGGCTTCATTCCTCAAATTTAATAAATGTGCAGAAATGTTTCTCTGCCATTGGCAAAGGAAGATACTGGGAACTCAGTCACATGAGTACCTGCAGCAGGAATACCAGAGCCTTGCATCCACTGAAGCAAACACACTTGAACACTCTACACACACCTTTAACGTTGGCTGTACAATCATTCATTAGTCTATTCTTTAGAATGCTCTGCCTGCTGGCAGTGATTCCTCTATAACTTTTAAGAACCAATTCTATATTTGTCCCATTTCTGTCACTGTTTTGAGCCCAGATTATGATACTATACGACTATACTAAGTTTTAGATAGTAGTAAGCTACAATTACAATGATTTATTTCAATTTTACATTTTGTCTTGCAGTTGTGGTGCACCACTGCCAAATGAATACAGAGAAAACACTGCTTCTGGCCTCAGACGTGTTTGCGGAAAAAGTGCACACCCAGGATCAAATTAAACTGGAGCATAGGATCCAGATGGCTGGCACATGTGCAGGGTCACTGGATGTCATTAGCTGTCAGCTGCCCAGCTGTACACACACCTCACTGTAAACAAGGTTGATTACATATCCTCAGCGCCTCTTCTCACCCGCTCCATGTAAGTCAAAAAGCAGAGTCCTGCAGGTTATGATTAAGAGCAATATATATGGCAGATCATTTATCCCCATGGCAATTAGGCTGAAGAAACAAAAGTTTGCGAATGGAAATGTGCAGGACATTTTCCTTCATTTTGTTTTCTCTAGAGCCACATTTTTTTTCCTGTCAGCATAACACTGAAGGCCATGCTACTATAATGCTGGTCTACAATGCTCTGTGGTTAGGAATATGTGACGGTTAGTTCTGGAGGAATCAGGCCTTTTGTACTCATACACTACACAGTAATACAGTTGAGCACAGGTGAATGTGTGTGGGTTTGTGTGTGTTTCTGGGACAGATATAAAGATAGCAGTGTGTGTGTGTGTGTGTGTGTAAGAATATGCATGTGTGCACCTGCATATGGGACCGATGTGAGGGAGGGCATTCATGCCTGTGTGAGTGCATCTGAACACATGTATAAAACAAAGGTTATGGTGACAGTGTTTTTGTGTTTCCTGTTGATTTGGTTTGTTTGTTTTTCCTTTACCCTACCACAAGACCACAAAAATTTCCCTTCATGGGACAGTATGGTTTGTCTTAACCTGAACATACAAGACCCATAGTACAAGGGTAAAAAAATGTCACGAGGGAATACTGCACCTTAGGGTCATCTCCAAACTGGGCAAACTGCACGTCATTCAGTAAGCTGCGGGCTGTTTTGATGATGTCCTTACATTTCTTTGGGGTTTCCTCCACTTTCCCTGCCAGGAAAAGACAGCAGGCACCAGTCACCTGTAGGGACACAGCACACAACATTTGTCCAACACCTTCAGCGCTTAGAGGATTTTTTTTTTTTTTTTTAAACAATTAGAGGAAAAAAATATGGATCGCAATCACTTGAACTCACATATCTAGGGAACTGCTTGAAGGAGTGAAACATGTAGAAACGGTGGAAGTATATGATGCCGGTTGCCAGAGTATCGTAGTGTCTGATAGTAGTCAAGGAGATCACAAATATAAAATTTACAAGTCAAATTCTTCAGTGATCAGCTATTGAATTATCTAAACTTAACTAAAATCCTAACTATAGGTCAAGGTGAGAGAAACAACAGGAAAAACAAAACACACACCAAAAAAAAAAAAAAAAAAACACAGGTCACTATTCTCTTTGACACATGTTACATCCTTGAATATGGGAGGTTTAGTGGGGAATAAATATTACGAGGCTGAAAGGAAAAATACTTCTATGATATGTTGGGGCATTCCATAATTTCCTGATAGTCATCTGGTTGCTGTTTGATCTCATAATTTTATTTACTGCACTGAGTGCAGAACTGTATTAGAGAATGAGATGAAAGGTCATTTATTTCCCCATGTAATTAAATCTCTCAATCAAAAAAAGGATACAAGCCAAGTCGGGTTCCCACATCAAATATAAAGCGGGCCCCCTCTCTCCGATAGCGGGCCTCTGTGCCAGGATCCAGGCCTTCTGACTGAGAAGGGGTGTGGGCCAAGTCCTTCTTGTCCCAGTACCAGCATGGCTTGATGTGGTCCAGAAATGTTTGGCCAGCCATTGACGAGATATCCTTGGATTCCTTCATTTGCTGGGGAGAGGCAACGGTGGATGGACCCGCTGCACTGGACTGGCAATGAATAAATTAAGATTACAGCTGTGTCCACTCTTCATTCACCAGTAATTTACCATCTTAGACTGCTGCTGGTATCCTGATCACGGTGGACGACGCAGAAGCTACTAGCCTGAACTTAAAGCCTACCGGCATTAGCTCCCATTCGCTGACAGGCTGCCGCTGTAGCCAAGCATATAAGCATATAAAAACATTGCTTTCTAACAGTGGTAGCCAACAAGTGACAACTAATAACTGCACGGTTATACCAATATCAGCCATGAACTTTTGTTAGTTAAACCATAATAAAACTAGAACTAGCTACGCTAACTGAAGTTAGCATCGTGGGGCTAATCCGGCAGCATTGAATGAACACCAGTCACGGCAGGAGGCTAAATGACAGCAAATAAAGATTGATTTGGTTGACTTAATACACAGAGTGGCTAAAATTAATCTGATATTGCAATAACATCAAAGCAGACTGAGCACGTTGCGCCATTAAGCAAAAACAAGAGCTTCTTTGCTAGCCACCGTCTTTAGCTAACCCCTGCTAGCAAACTAGTTTGACTCGAGGTCTTGCGCTAAGGCTCAACCAGAACTTTTCAACCTGTCAAATTCATCCTGAATTCACCTCCTTCACCGCCCGGCGGGTTGCTACGAAACACGAAGCTTACCTTTAACATGTAGCCTTTGGTGTAAACGACTGAAGACTGACAATTAGATCAATAATCTGCAAATGTTTATAATAAGTTGGCTAACAAGTGATCAACAACAGTCCCCATTGTAACAAGGGCACCGCCATTATGGAATACGTCAGGGACAAGTAGACGTGATGACGCATCAACACGCAGACATGTGAGCGAGTGGCAGTTTTATTTTATTTTATTTTTTTTCCTTTAGTGAATAAATTAGTCCCAGGAGACGAATTGCTATTATACTTATTGTAAAAACAAAACAAAAACAAAAAATAAAATTTCCCCCATTTTTTGTTCATTTTGTGCGGTAATAAGATGTGATATTATCAACGTCCACTAGGGGGAGACAGAGAACGACTAGAGGAGTTAGAGCTGGGCCGTCTAGCGTGCACTTGACCAAAGAACCTAATGAGACTTGACAAATGAACATCTCTCTCTCTCTCTCTCTCTCTCTCTCTCTCACTCTCTCTCTCTCTCTCTCTCTCTCTCTCTCTCTCTCTCTCTCTCTCTCTCTCTCTCTCTCTAATTGTTACTAGTTTTAGAATCTGGGTCTATTAACAGTCGTGTAAGATATTAGCATATGTTTTAGCATATATTACATACAGATAATGAGGACTCACGATTCAGTACTTTATTGCCATACCAAACAACTTGGTTAGGAATTTCTTTAATCTGAAGCGTGAATTTTAATGAGGGTTTAAATGTTAATAAAGACAGAGGCTGTGTATAAAACTGGATTTCTAAGAAGAAAATAAAAACACTTTTTTTGTCCTAAGGTAAACTCTTCCAGGATGGAGAGGAAAAAAAAAATCTGAACCTGCAAGGCTGCAAATTCTCACTGTTGTTCTAAATTCACATGCAATATGTCTCCAAATCAATAGAGACTGTGTATGTTACACCATGCAAACTGCAGGAATACCTCAGTGTCTTATTTAGTAGCAGGTGGTAAAAATGAACTACAATTATCTAAACAAGTTATAAAGACATGTCTTTAATGATAGATGTCTTTCCCGTAAATAATTACAGTAATAAAAAATACATATTGTTGGTTGGGGGAGAAAAAAAGTAACTTTTTCAGCAAATGTTTGCTATAAATATTACAGAGTAAAAGTGCCACATCCTGCTACATGCACTCACAGACACACACACAGACACACACACGCACTCACACACACATACCCCTTCCAGCCTCACTTCTGAGAAAAGCCTGCATTGAATCATTTACTTCGTCCAAATTAAAATTTGGAATCTACATGCATTATATATTCACCCATGCTCGGACAAATCCTCTTAACTGTGGGAGAAATTGTCAGGATGTGTCCCATAGAAAAGTAAGAGCGTTGTCTAGTTGTATTGCCCATAGCAAGGGAGCATCTCAATCTGTCACTCAAGTCCACACACACACACTCACACACACTCACACACACACACACACACACACACACACACACACACACACACACACACACACACACACACACACACACACACACAGCAACCACAGTAAATCAGCCTATGAATAATATATACATGTACTTTCTTTATTAATATTAAACATTGCATAATGAGGCACTGACTATAAGCAAATCCCAGAGCAATATTCATATTACCGTGGGCTGTCCTGGAGTGGACCCGTTATTGTTTTTGGTCAGTCCTTTGTCACATAATGGTTAAACACATCACAGTGGTTGACATGTTTGCCTGCTTAACCTTGTGAACAAAAGATCTTTTTTTGCTCTTGAAAACTGTATTACATGTCTCTTTCACCCACTTTGATCTTTTTTAAGCTACTGATATAATGTTGGTGTTTAATAAGAGACTAAACAGGAAAGGATGGACGGCACGTGACTCAGGTTGTGACCCAGAATCGAAGCCGTAAAGCTGCATCTGCTTTAGTCCACTACCTTATAAGAACACTGTAATTCATTTTCTCCTCCTAAACATTCCCTTTAAAATTGTTTTTACATTCTCACATCATTTTCATCTTCTGTCTTTTTGCAATGGAACCAATACATCTATTTCACTGGGTTATGCACATATTGTCTCTTTCTTGACTTGGACAGAACTTCCATTTCAATTTGCGCTCATTTCTGGTGTATGTAATGCCCCGCAGTGTTTTCACCCCACTCAGGCATCTCCCATACAGCAGTGGCACTTACCACGCAAGACTCGTGTCTCCTTAGAGGCAACACTTTGGACTTAAAACCTTTCCTGTGTCCACAAGCTGGGTATTTGTGGCATGTTGGCCCTGTGCAACCCAGCTTAAACTGCCTTTGCCCTGAGCCAGCAGATACAAGCTATAATGGAGACATTGATGTATTATTGAGAAACCCATGGGTAAGGATCAAGGAACTGCTTGCAGCCAGCAGGGACGGCAAGAGAGTGTGTGAACTCGGGATAATGTTTTCCTTCGGCATCCAGTGTGTCCGTAACTGCTGTTGCTCTCTCGGCCAGATGCAAAAGAAGACATTTCATGTAATATCATATCACATATTGAATTTATGGGCTCCAGTCAAAGCAATATGCTTGACAACATGCTCGGCCTATCTGTGAGAGATAGCTGTTGTGCTTCACTGTTTCCATGTGGAGTCTGCTGAGGTTATGTCTGCTTGAGCCAGAGCTGAGATGACATTTCATTTATATAAATAATTACTGTCCTGAAAGTCCCCTAGGCCTGCCCTGAAGCAATCAAACTTCTAATGCTCTTAAAATTGCCCGCCATGTTTTATTAATGGGAGACTATAAAATGTATTGCTATAGCTACACACTTCTCTGCTGATACTGACAAAATTGTGTCAACATTAAATGGGCTTATTAGGGTTTAGTTTTACTACACAACGTATTTCAGGCAAATTAGAGAGAGGTTTTGAAGCATTTATTTGTGTGGAACGATATTAGCTCTAATTAGAAAATTCAGTCTCCTCTGAGTTGAGCTTGCTGCCTGCGATTCAAAGGCAAAGTCACGTCGCACAGTGTATTAACCACTTATCTGTGCATATATTGAGCATACACTGATCTAAATGAATACAATGAATTATGTGCAGAATGATTGCCCATTAGTGCCATTAATTGCTTCTGAGTGAACCTGATCTGCTGTTCAAGGGCCCTCTTAGGTTCTGGATTGTATAAATGGCAAAGTAAGTAGGCCCGCACGTAATTCCAACAGTGTAACACAACCCAGTCTTACAGTATCAACCAAAATCTCACTCCTGACAATGCCAACAGAGGGTACTGTTGCCTCACAACATGTTGAAAGTGTCTGAAAAAAACAAATTTCTTATTAAAGTTTCACTGCACAATTTGGGAAAGTGATCTTTTTTATATACATCTTACTACAGCAATCACAAAAAAGAAGTCTGCATTAGCCTAATAGGTAGCCTGTGTATTAAAATGATAAGTCTGGGCTATAATCTGGTGACACCATTGCTTGCAGTAATCTACCACTCAGATCTAATCTCGACGAGAGTGTGTGGTTTGGACACCCCAAACATTTTAAATAATTGACCCTTCAACCAAATAGGCAAATACACAGTGGAAGATCTGCAAAATTCCAATTGGTATGAAATAGAGAGAATTAATTAGTGTGAATTAATATAAACATAAATAGGGAAAAGAAGTTGAACGAATCTGGAGGTCACTTTAGGTGGGAAAAAAAGTCAGTGGGAATAAGTTTGACTGAGTGGAATACAGGGGAGTGGGAAAATGATGACAAGACAATTATGGACAATTATGGACTTTTTAGAGGCTCATTCCCTGCAGATGTAACTGAATCATAGCCTTTTTTCTGAGGTGAGAGCAGTAGAAAGAGAGAGAGAGAGAGAGAGAGAGAGAGAGAGGAGCAAAGCACTGACACCGCTTTTGAAAATGACTGCCGATTGATGGGTAATCGATTACTTCGTTTAGTTAAGGAGCTCATCAATGAGCTCCGGGGAGCCGCCGCTAGTCGTCCCCAGTGTCCGTGTGAGGAGTCCGCCTCCTTCACATGTCTGGTGTCTCTCCCAGCGTGGACGCGCAAACGTCACGGACGCACTTGAACTTGAATCCCATCCCACTCCACGGAGGCAACCCCAACCACACACACACACACACACACACACACATAGACATAGACATACACACACACATACACATGCACATACACACAAACACACTTAGGCTACACACACACACACACACACACACTCGGGGTCCTCCCAAACAGAGCCCCTTTCATCGTGAGACAACAAGAAGTAGCCTCGACACTGTAGGAAACATTGGACCTGAGCTTGTTGGACGAGGAGGAGGACGAGGAGGAGGAGGGGGAGGTGTCTTGTCTGCCCGCCTGTTGTCTCCGCCGCTCTCTCTCTCTCTCTCTCTCTCTCTCTCTCTCTCTCTCTCTCTCTCTCTCTCTCGCTCTCTCTCTCTCTCAACGAGGCTACCACCAGAGCCAAGAGTTGCCGCTCCGCGTACCGCTGCCAAAACGCGCAGGAGGACTCGGTGCCAAAGGGTCATTTTAGCGCACCACTGCTGAAACGGAAGGACTGTAGGGATCCTAGAATAAACAGCAACTGTTTGACCCCCAGATGATATAATCATAAACCAATAATAATAATAAAGAAAACAAGAGAAGGAAGAGAGAAAGGAGCCAAATAATAGCCTATACCCATCACCGGTGGAGTGCTCCGTACCTCATCTGTCGCCACGCTTGCTGCAGAGGTGGGCACTCCAGGATTTTCACCTAAGACGCGCAGTCTGCAAATAGATTATTGCTATCCATTACCTACCTGAGCACATATCAATTCATCAGCTGCCTGTATTGCTTCCTAAAACTACTTTGGCTTCTTCAATCCAGGTGTTGCTTCCTCCTCCTCCTCTGAAGAAGAAGAAGAAGCAGAAGAAGAAGTGACGCGGCTACAGGACATTGCTGTGGACAAATTGGTCTTCCGTCCTTATCGCGCTCCGTATCTGTCACTTTGACCTTCCAAGCGCGCAGCCAAGTTGCAGTTGTGAATTGGAGGGGGATTGGGACAAAGTTGGTCAGCTGCGATCCAGAGAGGACCGACACCACGGTTCAAGCCGACTCCAAGTGCCGTTCACCGGGCGATGCCAGAGTAAATGCCGGGGCAATGTCCCGCCGCAAGCAGGTGAACCCGCAGCACTTATCGTTGACGCACAGGGAGACAATACAAGGTGAGTTTATCAGCCCCTGTAATTCACCACTTCCCCCTTGGCGTGGGCTATCCATTGCTTTATTTCATTTAAGTTTATTTTCTTTTATTTTGCCATTTTAATTCCAATGCACGGGGCAAAGTAGAACAGCTTTATAATTTGGAACCATTTATTTTGCAATTAGAATCAAATAACGCCCAAGCAGTGCATTTGCCGCCTGAAATTACGCCGCACAAACAGTCTAATAATAGATAAAGATAAAGATAAATTGTGATTTGCACAGATCAATTTAACATGTGATGAAATCAGGGGAAAGTGTACGCTGCTCGTTGAGACAATGCAATACTTTGACTTCTGAGGAAAATTGAGACGTTATGCAGATTATTAATCTATCATCTTTATTAGACAAACTAATAAAGATAGTGCATCTTGAGTTTTATTTTGTAGCTCCACAGTAGGGTTATGGTTTTACTACTGAAGGCTATATAATCAAAACTAATTATTTTGTTCTAACTACAGTTTGATGTCTGGTTAAGTGTGTGCGTGTGTGTGTGTGTTTGTTTGTGTGTGAGTGTGTTTCATCCAACATAATTATTTTTTCTTCTTGTATATTGCAACATGTGGCAGTGTGAGGGGCGTGTACAGTGTAGGCCTATTCGTTGTTGTTCAGCATTTGTAATCCAGGTATTTAGTACCCCTAAATATTTAGTCGTTTAGCTGTCTAATCCATTCTTTTTTTCCCTTTTTGTTCTGTCTTTTTTTACAGTTGGTAATAACCACACACACACACACACACACACACACACACACACACTTTCTAAACTACTGTTAACGTGACGTAAAGGCCTAATTATTATCTACACTGCTCTGATTAAATATTGAGAACAGAAAAAAAACGAAGTTGCAGGAATATAAGTGGTTTAGATTATACTTTGTAAAAAAAAAAAAAAAAAAGAAGAAGAAAAAGAAATCTAGAGAAAAAAGACAATGACACAACAACAGCACCAATCTAAACTTTCACTGAAGCCAATTTTCAAAGCGGGGGGTCACAACTTCTTTTAGGCTTTTCGGAGCCGATCTGCGCAAAATAAATTGTGTAGCGCCTAGATTAAATCTGCGACATGCAGGAATTTTCGGGCATATGATTAAAAAGTCGCCTAATCCAATTTCAAATCAATTATATCAATCTAGCCTTCATCTCCCAGCGTTCTCCCTTGCCTAAATCCAATTTCATAGTGGCCTAATCTGGGTAATTCATTGCAGAAGTTTATGATGTAATCTTTAGCCAATCTGTTTTGTGTTGAGCAGGGTTAGGCACATTCCGTCCCACCCGACACCATTTGCCATTTAGACTAATCATTTAGCCGCATTCACTTTGTCTTTCTCATTTGACTTACTTCTCTTCACTTGAGTTTTTCAGACGACTAACTCGCATCCCAAATAATTATGTCAATTTCGAGCGCAAAAAGGGAATCTGAAATCTAATACAGTGGCAGGTTTCATTGTCATCTAATTGAGGAAGTGTTGGTGCATCCTAAGCAGATTTTAGGCAGATGACTGATATAGATCTAGCTTGAATATTGATCTGGCATTTCTTTTTCTCAGCTGTCAAAGTCACTGTCACTAAATAAAGGTCCAGAGGCCCAGTTGCACCCATGTAGTGCAATTCATTTTGAATGTGCAATCAGTGATATCCTTACACTGCATGACTAGAGCTTTACCTCAGGTGTGTGTGTGTGTGTGTGTGTGTGTGTGTGTGTGTGTGTGTGTGTGTGTGTTTAACATTTACCTGCATGGATGGAGACAAATTACTACAGCGGTTTGCATATTTTCAGTGCCTTTGGGGGACTTATATAAATTTGGACTAACTGTCAAATATTTGCCTGTTCTCCTTACAGTCATGGGTCACTTTGTGACATTTTTTGTTGCTTTTAATGGCTTAAAATAATAATAATTTAAAAAAAAAGAAACATAGTGGGCCTTCTTCACTGTCAAATGTTTGTAATTGTGCCGAACGGATGTACCTCTTGTGGTTCACAACATGTTTTATTGCACGCTGAATGCCACAGGTTAGTTTTGATCTTGACAGTAAGAGACGAAGATGTGCTCAAGTCCACAAACGTCTTCAGGATCCCTCCTGTTCTTGTCTTGGGCTTTTAATGGCTGTTTCTAGACATCTTTCTAACCACATTTTGCACCTACCCCCCACCTTATATCTTATAGCTGATTTGTCAGTGAAGGCCTTCAGTTGTTACATAACAAGTTTACCTATTACAGTAAGATGCCTAGAAACGTTAACAAACACTTGGCATTCATCTTGACCCAGCAGGAGTGGACACAGAGCTGAAGTGGTGACTAGAAGCAGTGAGACGCTGATTAGGGGCCTGAATCTTGTCCTACCTGTTTTTTCACATGACACTGTCTCCTGCTTGTTGAAGTGCAGCCTTTGGTGCAGTGACAATGACCTGAGAGTGCAAGGTTAGGGAATGACTGGACCCACAGGATTTTTGTTTTGTTTTGTTTTATTTATTTATTTATTGTTGTTGTTGTTGTTGTTTTTTGTGTGTGGCCATTTCAAGGAGGTCAAATGCAATGCCAAAGTACAGGACCTTAAACAGATGAAGGGAAAACAGTCCCAGTGTGAGTGTGCATCTGTATTTGCTGTGAGAACAATGTGTGTTCATGCATGTGCATGCATACACATATGTACTTGCGTGCAGTGACAGTGCTGAACCTGTGTTTACCATACATACAGGATATCGTTATAATTGTACCCCGTATTTACTTTCAGTTTATGGAAAGCAGTTAATGTATCACCCATTCAGCGTCCCGAGGCAGCATGTCACTGTTGGCTGTTTCTTTAAGCTGGGTGGGTCTTGAGAGGACCAGGATCACACCTTAGGCTAGAGGATCTGAGGGCCACAGGGGGGAAACCAAACCCACTGCAATTTGATTGAGTCAACAGATTACCGTTGCAATGCAAATGCACAGCATTATCATGGGTGACCTGCTGAAACCAGAAAAAAATGTGGCGTTTTCCCATTTGCGGTCATGCAGTTTTTGATATTTTTACAGTGCCTTGTCTGTAGGGCCGAGTCAGCCGTTGGGGTCGTGAAACATTTCCTCCATGTGCAAAATGGCATCAGCTGTCAAATCCAGTCCCAAGGTCTCTTATAATGTGAGAAATAATATCGCGTGTGTGCAGGACTCCAGCGTCTCTCTACGGTTACTCTCAGTAACTGAACTGAGCCCTTTGCCCTGCAGCGATGGCCCTATAGGTCATGCTCCACTTGGAGGAGCAGAGAACCTGAATATCAGCATATTTCTGGACAGGCTTTAGACGCACAGTTTGTACTGGAAGTCGAGTTGCCAGGCCAGCCACAGAGAGTGGTGTACAGCTCACAACAACCAAAATGAATGCATGCAATGTACAAGTATGCACCAGGGCAAGTGGGCATGTGGACGTGTATGCATGCACACAGACACATACACACACACACACACACACACACACACACACATGCACACATACATGGTCATGCACAAACACATGCACACACACACAAACATACAGCACATATATTTACACAAGCTCACTTACACTCAAACCACATGACCACATGTGCAAATTGCATACACTCTGCATGTTCACACACTAACAAATCACATGTAATGCTGCTCCTCATGAGTCCTCCACTCTTATGGTGAATGGTATATTACAAACAGCCAAACAATCTGTTCTCTTGTGTTGAATTCGACCTTCGATTTACACTTTATCTTTGGTATTATTAGGATTCTGCAAGGAAAAGATCCCTCAAGGGCTTTTTCATGTTCTTTAAGTCAGTCACTAAGCTTTAGGTCTCATTCACGACAAACAGACCCACCATAAGAATAATATTCTTATATCCAACAATACGTATATGAATGATTAGCATCATATAGGCCTTTCTTGTTCAAAATTATTTTTTTAATCAGCAATTTTCCACAGGGTTGTTTTACAGATTCAGCTATGGAAACGCTTTTTGGTATCTGTTTACTCTCAGAATTGGCATGCTACTGGTGAAACTGTTGATGTTTTTTTCTTTATTCACACCATATGGCTGTCAAAAGCTAGAAAGAAACCCACCGTACACACTGCGACGCCGCAATAAATATTCACATATTGTGGTAACTGGATGATAATCTCAGAGGAGATGACTGGTGAACATTTTATAATTTACTCTGATTTATTTCAGTTTATTGTCCTGATGTTCCAGCTTTTTTTCCTCTATATTTCAATATGATAAAAACACATTTAGTTCATTTTGCAGCGCTATAAAGTTTCTTTTATCATTATTATTATTATTATTATTTCTCTGACCTCTAAAATCATTTGGCAGATTAGATTTATCTCCAAATGTCATGCCTCATATCTGACAAGTCATTTATAGTGATTTACTGACAAGTCACAGTCAACTGCAGGGC
This sequence comes from Myripristis murdjan, assembly GCF_902150065.1. Lineage (NCBI taxonomy): Eukaryota > Metazoa > Chordata > Actinopteri > Holocentriformes > Holocentridae > Myripristis > Myripristis murdjan. The sequence continues at coordinate 22,459,458 of NC_044003.1, forward strand.
TGTATTTTGCTCACTTTCAGAGTGATAATCTAAGATTTATGATAAGAAATGAGACTGCTACGGATTAAACGGTGATAAGATAATGAAACACACAGCCCTGGCCTTACACAACACGCGCTGTTGCAGCTCTCCTTGGCAATCGCAGCCGAGAAAAAGGGATAGGGCTAAGCGAGGCCGCTTGTCGTTTGAATTTTTGATTGTAACCATCTGCAACGTTGCTGGTGTCATTTATTTTCAATGACAGCGTGAATCTTACCCGACTTTCCCTGTGGGGTTTACACATGCATGTGTGTGTGTGTGTATGTATATGTGTGCATGTGTTTCCAGACCAGCCAGTGGAAGGGGAAGACAAAGGGAGAGAAAAGACAGGTCTGAACCCATACAGTATGGTTGACTGTCAAATGAGTGCCCCTGGCCTTACTTTGCCTTCACCACTAGAACAGAGTGTACAGCTGCTATTAGAAAGTAAGGATTAACAGAAACAGAAAATGGCTTCACGGCTTTTTTCTGTTTAAAGCCCAACTGCTAACTGCAACCTAATCAGATGAAAACGGGGCAAATTGAAACAGATGCGGAATATTCGGAAAAAAATTGCATTTTTCTCAGTTCCTCATTCGGTGTGAGGAAGGAGCGGAGCCCGGAATGGACTAGAATACAACTTTTCTGACCATGCTGTAAAATTTTCTCTGCGTGCACCCGAGGCACAATTAGACACCAAACAAGAGTCTTCACCTTTATATAAGAGCACACGATATTTAGGGATTAGTGGGCAATTAATATCAGAGTACTGCTCAGGAGCTCACAACCTGGTGAGTCCAAATTGGCATGTTTTACCTCCACCTTCTGTGGAAACCACTGACCGGAATTAAAAAAAAAAAAAAAAAAAAAAAAAAATCATATATTTTGCCTGGCTATGCCTTTGACAATAAGATAGTGAAATTACGGTGCCATCCTGCACAAAACTGCATTTTAACACATGCAATGAACAATATCTCAGCTGTATATGAGACAATGCCTCTCCTCCACAGACATGGGTTTCTTCATTCAATACATTTTGGCTGTGCATTTGAACTTTTTTCTTTCTTGCTTTTTTCTTTTTCTTTTTGTTTTTTCAACATTTTACACAAATGGAAATATTGGTGAAAGAGGCCCATTGTCTTCAGCTGTGTCTCCCATCTGGTACACATTGTGCAGTGGCAGTGTGCGGTAGTAGTGGAGTGAGTGACTGACTTTCTCCTCATCAAGCTGATAGGGGGTGCTCTAAGGCTGCCTGACTTACTCTACACTTGATAAGGCTGACTGGCCCGGCTGTCATTTGCTGAATGCAACTGCATGTGTGTGTATGTATGTGCACATACATACAAATAAGAGGGAGAGTAATGTGTTGAACTGTTGTGACTACTAATTATATGATGTCATTATACGAGGGACACACAGATACAACGCTCTCAACGCTTTGGCAACCTTGTTGGCAACTTTCATGATTCAGTAAATCACGTTGAATTGAACTGAACTGAGAAACAGAGGAGCGCTGCAATGTGTGTATCATGTTAGACAGCCGGGTTTCACTGCTATCATCGCACCCTCTTGTCACTGGCATGTTTGACAGTGTGTCTGCTACACACCCTTACCTATCAAGCATGAGCCTCTCACATAGGTGTTTGAACAGAGGAATTAAACACCGTCTATCACGGCATAAGGACATTAGTGTGCCTCTCTTTTGTGAGAATGTGTGTGAGAATGGCTTTGTTGGTTTTTTGTGTGTGTGTGTGTGTGGCATACCATGTCGGTGCATTTTGCACATGTGTGTCTCTCTCCCACGAGCGAGCGAGCCTCAGGATAGATGAGTGAGCGGGTTTCAGAGAGGGGTGCGGTTTGCGAAGATGTCCGACTGATATTCCAGTGGCATAGTGACAGTGCCAACGCCTGCTAATTTACTCCCTTCTGCCCCAGGCCAAGTTACTCAACCGTAGGTTAACAAACAGGCCCTTCTCTCTATCCCTCTCTCCCCCTCTCTCTTTCCCTCTCTCTCTCTCTCTCTCTCACTCTCTCTATCTATCTATCTATCTCTTTGTCTCTCTAAGAGAAAGTCAAGTTCAAGTGCTCAGGTGTCCTTCCATTCGTTGCTTCAGTGTTGCCACTTTCTACATTTATGATCTTCTTTTTTTTTTTTTTTTTTTTCTGAACACCATCATTCCACCTGCTTTGGATGTGCTTATGAAAATGGAAATGAGAATGTAGCACATCACATATAGCACATAAGTCTCACGCACATACATGCAAGTGCACGCTTGCACGCACGCACGCACGCATGCACGCGCGGCTGCATGGCTTGTGTGAACAAACTGGAACATTGGCTCATGTGAATTATGGTCACAATCTGTGAACTGTGGGTAAATATGTGTTTGTGTTCCTTCTTCGCCGCCTAAGATTATGAGATGGAAATTATCTGGCAAGCATCCAGGAATCCGTCGCCATTTAGAGAAAAGATATTTGGCATCGGATCATCACTCCAGGGCGAAGTGAGGGCTGCGTGAGGGTGAAGGGAGTGGACTGGAAAGTATGTGTGTGTGTGTGTGTGTGTGTGTGTGTATGTGTGTATGTTGAGGGGTGGTGGTGGTGATACATGGTTACAAAAGAATACTTGGAATTATGAAACCAGGCAAAACTGTCTGTAATGTTCAAACGGAGCTCCGTCTTGTCTTTAACGGTTATGACTGGGAGTTTAGACGAGGAAAGCCTCCATGACAGATCGGAATGGGCGATACGAGAGTTAGGATCTCTCCCCGATAAGTGACGCTCGGATGGATACACACTGAGACGCACGGGGACAGACAAACAGACACACAAACACATCTCCTTTGTCTAATCGTAGCAGTCACATGGGTGCCATGTTTGAAGAGAGACAGAAAAGGGTGGGGGGGGGGCTGGAAAGGGGGGGATGCAAGTGAAAGAAAAGGAGGCAAAGAGACAGGCAGGCTGTGCTCTGCTCTTCTCCCAGGCATCAACACCCCTCCCTGGGCACCCGCTCGCTCAGACGCCCCTAGAGTCTCTGGAGCCTCAGGTTTCCTCTGGGCTCTTAGAAGAGGACACATTTTCATACTGGTAGATCAGGGTAGCGTTAAAAAAAAAAAAAAAAAAAAAAAGCAGGTTGTCCATGAGGGATTTACATTAAGCTGAGGGACTCCGTTTTAGCTTTGGGGAGGGAGGGAGGGGTGTGTGTGTGTGTGTAATGGTTATTAATGACCGTGTCAGATCTGTGCAGAATGAGATTTACTCTCTTAACAGGACCCTGGGATTGGCTTTATAGATTTTCTGTCTATGGAGAATACAGTGTTCACACTTACCTGTGTGCCACTCCATGTGAACACACACACACACACACACCTCTTCCTTGTCTTCTCTACTTCTCATTTTTCTCTCTTTCTTTTACACACACACACACACACACACACACACACACACACAGGTATGTAGCCTCCTGTACGCTACACTTTGTTCTGCACTTGCTAGCTATGGCAGTTTAGTGCAGCGAAGGCCCTCACCGGAAACCGAGCTCGCACTGTGAAACAAATAGCTTCCTGGCCCACACACACACACACACATATGCACACACACACTCACGCACATACACAAAGACAAGTATTCAGTCCCACCCACGCAGATCTCACACTGATAAGGCTGCTCCCAGGTGTTTGTCTAGGCGAGGCATCTTGCTTTATGCCAAAGAAAGTGACACAATTGTGAACGTAATGATCATCTCATGTGGTGTGGAGAGGTGGCTTTTTACAGGTTTTGTTATCAAGAAAATCTAAACCTCGCTGCGTATTTTCTCTCTGTCTGTGCTGCTCTCTTTCTTGTTTCTTGCCATCTCTCTCCCTCCTCTCTTTGTCTGTTACCTTCTCTCTCTCTTTGTCTGCGTCTCTTTCTAATCAAAGTGTTGCAGCTCGTGTTTTGTTTTTTTTATTTTTTTATTTATTTATTTTTGCCAAAAACACCGCCACCAATTGACATTTTTCGCCCTCCGCTTCCCCTTTTCCTGCAGCTGAGGCCAATCATGAGTCAGGGGCGGGATCGCCATCTCCGGAGCCGTCCACTCCCAGCCCTCGGAGGGCAGGACCCGGCGAGCATGACCTGCTGACCTGCGGCCAGTGCCAGACCAACTTCCCTCTGGGTGATATCCTCGTCTTCATCGAGCACAAGCGGCGTCTGTGCCGAGGGCCTGGCAGCGCCCCGGGCTCCTTTACCAAGCCAGGAGAGGGCAGTGGGGGCAACATCATCCCCATCTCTCCCAGGGTTAGGTCTCATGAGCTGGGCAGAGGGCCTGTCCCAGTGGAGGTGGGCATCCAGGTCACCCCCGGAGGAGAGGAGGACGAGGTGCGGAGGCTGACGCCGGCCAAGGGTATCTGCCCCAAGCAGGAGAGAGGAGGTAGGCAGGATGAAAGAAAACTAAATTTAAAGGATGAAAAAAAAAATGGAGGATGCAATTAGAGGAACCAGGAGCTAAGCTGCTCAATTATGAACACACACAGATTTAAAGTGAGTCCTTAAACACACTTAAACACAGACGAAAGCGCACACACATGCACACACGTACATTCACACATCTCTCACCTGTTCAAGACAGATAGCTCTCTTTAAAGAATCCCAGCTGCTCGTTATTTTGACAGTGGCCTTCAGGAGGGATTAATGTAGCCTGGGATGATTTCATTAGAGTGAGTGAGAGCTGCGCTGTGTGTCTATTCTGCTCTGCTCTAAGTGAAACATCACACACACACACACACACACACACGCAGACACACGCAGACACACGCACATGCAAACACACACTGGCAGGCCTGAAGGACTTCTTCAGCTGAAACCAATTGTGAAAGGCGAGGAAGAAGGTGATAGAGGAGCCGCCCCCAGTGCGTGTGTTTGTGTTTTTGTGTGTGTGAGCGCACACGCGTGTCTGTGTGTTCGTAAAGAAATCCTGCAGCATATGAAAAAAAAAAAAAAAAAAAAAAGGTTAAGAAAGCTGATTAAAATTCATCTCTCTGCGTGGTGAGGAGAAGGGGATTAATAAAGCAGCGAGGCCGTTCATCTGGCTATGGGGTGGGGTGGGGGGTGGGGGGGGTAGAGGGGGTGGTGGTGGGGTAGCTGGGCCTGTAGACTGCCAGCGCTGCAGGGGAACCAGTTCAAAGTTATCAGGAGAGACAGTCACCATCACACACCCAGAGGAACTGGGAAGGCTATCCAGGATTACACAGGCTTCAGTAGACTAAGAGAGAGGGGAAGATGGCTGTATTGTCAAACTTATGAGCTACGACGATGACAAAAAAAAAAAAAAAAGAGAGAGAGAGAGAGAGAGTAAAAGATGATAAAGTTAACAGAGACATGGGTCGCCGAGCGCCACGAGAGGAAAAGTTCAGGTTATGCCAAAGTTTGGTAGACTGGGAGAGATTTGTCTAGGTAAGGGGCGACTTTTATTATATTTTATTAAATATAGTAGTATTTTAATTCATCAAGGCTGTAATAGTCTTAAAAATAAATGTTATCAGACAGTGATCACCACACACTCAGCTTAGACAAGCTTGTGCGCCGACCTGGACAGACTTAGTTAAAAGAGAAAGGGAATTAGCTAGATCATGATTTATCAAACTTTTAATAAAATTCTAATTATAATAAAAGTCATTAGAGAGCCACCATCACACGCACTGGATTATACGAGACTGGGAGGGACGTGGTGTGAAAATTAGAGACCATGCAATGCTGTGAGAGTGTGCTCGGGTTGCGGTTGTTCCTTTTCACAGATGTAGATTTCTCAGGTGCAGTTCACATATTCAGGTTCAGCCAGCTTTGATTGCAAAAGTGACAGTCTGTGATCATAATCAATAAAATATTCCAAATGAGTAGATGTTGAAACACAGAGAGGCCTAAGAGCTCAGGTATATTCGGGGCGACTTGGTTAGAAAGAGCCGGTGATTGTGCTGTCATGTTTAATTTCATTATCTTTATTTTGACGTGTCACCTGCGCTTTAGGATTTGTATGATTCTGTAAGGCTATGCCAGCCCATGAGAAATTGTGAAATGTTATTAGGAAAGTGATTCTTTCTTGAAAAGTTGACTTTTGAAGGTACACGGTATCTCCAGGACACAGATTTGAACATGCTATACATTTTAGAATCAAACCTAAAGAGACCATATTTTACAGTACCTTTTACAGAAGTCAGCACATATGTACAGGCCGCCATCTTTTGCAGAGGGAAAAAAAAAAACCTCTATTAGAAGAGTTTCCAAATATTATCGGTTAGCACACTTTTGAATGTCAGTGGTAATTTTCAGAAAAATAAAAAACATGGGATTTATGGTGCAGATTGCATTAAATCCCACAATTGATTTCACTGCTGAAAAACAACATACCGAGTGGAGCAAATAATGATTAATCGTGTCATCTATTCTGTTTAAATGGCGTCAGTCAAAACAACTAGTTCATCTGCACTGCCTTGCATTTCCATAGTTGGCAACATGTTAAATGTATTTATTGATTGCATTTGTGGGGAAAAAAAAAAAAAAAACACTCTGGAAATTGAAAGGAGCTTTAGCAACAGCAGTGAACCCACCCCTAGGCCCTGTTGCAGGGGTTAAAAAACACAACATGGAACTCATTTGGAAGCCTCATACAATGAAAAAGACGCAACACTTTTTTTATATGGCGTTTTGTCTTTCAGGTGGTCAAAGGAAAAAAACACTTAATTGGGCAGCTAAATACACTTAGCTTGGTTTTGTCTGCAAGTCAGCCAGGCAGTTAGTCAGTGAGTCAGCCTGTTGGGCTGCCAGTCAGCCAGTCGGCCAGCCAGCCAGTCAGTCAGTCAGTCAGCAAGACAGTCAGCCAGGCTTATCACTAAGAGAACAGGACATGAAAGCACTCGAAGCCCTAAATGAAACAGAGGAGGAGAGCTTTGTTCAACACATTAGATTGCCACTCAAGGCAGTCTTAAGTTTCAACCAAATTAGATTACATTATTAGGCCTAATTAGGTCCAGTGTGGTGCCGACACACATGCACACACGCAGCAAGACACAGGCGGCTACATTATCGGAAGTGCACAATTGCTTGCATGCAGTATTTAGGACTTAGTGGTCTGAAACACATGCAAATATTTTCAAAACAGGTGTCAGAAAAGCAGATAAACAAACAAGGCTAGGAGAATATGTAAAAAATAATAATTAAAAAAAAAAAGATTTCCCTGCCACACACATGCAAACACACACAGAAACACGGAGTAATTGGCTATTGTACGGTTTGTGTAACCCTTAACCCTCTCCCCTGCTTGCTGGTTTATAACATCCTGTCTGGCCTTGTTGTCTGTTAGCCCGCTTGCTTAGACTGCAAACATGCTGCAAGGTTAGCAGATTCAACCCCAAAACCTGCACGCGCACACACACACACACACGTGCACACACGCACACACCACACAGATGAAAAATGGCCCTTCTGTGTCCTGATTTTTTTATTTCCTTGAGTTTCTCCTGCTGAGGCATGCACTCTGTGTGTACATGTGTGGGCTCTGTGTGCGAGCGTGTGCCTTTCGCATCATTTGTGTGTGCGTGCATATGTGCATGTGTATGTGTGCGGTGTGTGTCTGAAGAATGATGCGTGTCATCAGACAGCGAGTGGCTGTCGCTAGGGGAGCGTTGCCATGCTAAGACGACCCTGGCCCTGCTTTGAACCCCTCCCAGGATGGCTGGCAGGCCCCCTCGGAGCACTTTAAGACATCCAGAACACGGGGACGAGGGGGACATTATGACAACCTGTCTCTCTCACTCACTGACACACACATGCACCGTGTATAGAGATCCCTTGGTAAATATTTCATGAGATGCAATGTGAACAACAGCAACGTCCTCAAACATCTCTCTCTCAATCCACCTTTGATCCTCCTGCTCTGAACTTTATCCGTCGCTAGTCTTGCACTATTACACTCCTGCCAGTTGGACCAGTTTATTTACATTAGAGCACTGTTTGGTATTAATCATAAAAGTTACTACAATAAACAACTTCCCAGCTCCCTCTGATACCAGCACGAGTGTCTCTTAACTGAGCCAAAGCTGAATTTCCAATGTGTTTTTGTAATATATCGTCTGTGCACCAGTCTCAAAGAAAGTATTTACACCAAAAGGCCTCAGGCCCAGTTCATATTTACAGATATTTTATGTGTCTATACAGCAGCAACAGAGTACACTGCAGCCACAGGGCTGCTGTCATAAATTTCATAATATGGCATGATGGAGGAATTTAATTTTAAATGAGATACCTGCCATTCTAAAAATGCAACACCCACTCATGCAGGGATATTACTAGTATAACGTTTTAAATGATAAAAACCCATTTTGCTTTTGAAATTTAGAGCAATATAAACAAGAGGGATTTGTTTTCTCCAGGAGTGACTCATAGCGGTTTTGAATGCAAACCTCCTGGTGTCAGTGTTTATTCCCTGTATGTTTCAGTCCTACAAACATGTCAAAAAGTAAAAGTGACCTCTACACCCAAAAAGGTCAGATTTGCGATACTGTGCCCTTGTGATTTCAGTCGTAACTGCTGGTGTCACTACAGATCTGTGACATTCCAGTTTCCACACCTCTCCAGCAGTGTGCATTTGAAGGTGTCTCTCTCTCTTCTGAGTCTTTCTCCCTCTCTCTTTTTTTTTTGCCCCACCACCCAATGCTCCTTTAATCACCTGGCTTGCTCTCATTTCCATATTAAATAGGCTTTAATCATGAAAAGCAATCAGGCTCTTGCATATTCATACCTTCCCCTGTACGCCGGCTTCCCTGTCTCGCTCCAGTGCCAAGCAGCCAGTAATCAGTAGGCAGGCGGCGTAATGCCATAGCCCCGGCCCATCGCATGAAAACACACACTGCGTGAGTTAGAAATAACTTCACATGCTACTTACGTATTATCTCTACTCCAAGAGAGAGAGAGAGAGAGAGAGGAAGAGAGAGATAGGGTGAGTGAGAGAGGGAAGGAGTGTGAGAGAGAGGGGTAGAGAGATAAAAAAAGAAAGATGGCGAGACTGATCCCTGATTTGAGCTGCGAATATTTGTACAGAGGCTCAAGGAAAAGTCGATTTGCATAATGACTTTGTAGTTTTGCATTAATCACATTTGCATATGAAACTGCGTTAATTACTCCTGATGATTTTTTTTTTAAACTTGCTTCATTTGATGTCCAAGCTCTGGGGTTGTGATTAGGGGTTACACGGTGGCAGTTGTGTGGGTGGCGTGTGTAGCATCGTGTGTGTGTGTGTGCCCATGTGTGCACATCTGCCTGCCGGTGTGTCTGTGCGTGTGTTCATGCTTTTGTGTTCATATGCAGTCTTACGTATGGCTCTTCTGAGTGCTTACGTGAGTGTTTTGAAAGCCTGCCAGGGTATTTGTCTTGTGTCCGCTGTTAGGCGTGTGTGTGTGTGTGTGTGTTTGTGTGCATGCTCCCATGTTTCTGCATAGGGCAACCATTCGCTTTTGCTCTGCGGGAGACAAGAGGAGCATACTCCTTTCATTTAAAGTACACAGTGAACATTTTCAAAGAAATGTGAACATACACTTGTTTACAATATCCCCTCTCATGTCTTTCTCTTCTGCACTTTCAAGTTGCAGGGAGAAAGAGAGAACGAGAGGGGGTGGGGGGGTGGAGGTGGGCAGACAGCGAGAGAGTGTGTTGTTAGGTGTATATAACAGCTGAGGATTTTAAGGCCTTGGGTAACATCAACACTATACAGATTGGTGATGTCACTTTCAATGGATAAGATAAGAAAGGAGAGCTCGCTTCCTATAGATGTTTAGCCGCTCACCTGGATGTGCACGCAACTTCCAACACAATACAAAAGCAAGGTTGAGCCTTCCTCTCAAGGCACAATTGTTCCTATGCATTATTTAAAATAGACTGCACACGAAAAAAAGCTAATTGCAGGAGCTTCCTCGCTATGGCACATACATCCAAGGGCAATTATTGTCTTCCCAAGCACATAATGAATATCTCCATACGTTCGTTTACATTCTCATAGCCATGTGTGCTGTTAGATGTGTTCTTGCATGTGTGCTATATGTGGGCTCCCCTAGCGTTGTTGGCCCATAACACTGCCCCTCAGACAGGACCACCCCAGGGGCTGTCTGACTCCGCCTGTGTCTGTCTGCCTGCTATATCCAGCAGGGTCAACTAGGTCTGTATGGGAGCTGCTAAACGTGGCCCAGCTGCACACACACACACCAGCACAATCACCTTAAACACACTCAAACACACTCGCACACACAGAAACACACAGATAAAAAATGTACATTCATTCACATATGTACGCGCGAGCAGGAAACATAACATGGATGCAGAAGAGTGCGATGCTTTACACACACACGCGCGCAAAACATGCAGGAATGCATGCAAGCGCTCACTCACACTAAGGCATGCACATCCCCACCAAAGACACACACATGCACACACGTACACACACGGCTTTAAGGCTCCCACATGAAGGCATCAAACGCTCCACAGCCAGCTTTATGGCACTCATATGGCAGCAGATTTGATATTTTCCTACCACAGCGGGGGAATAAAACTCGCCACTAATTTGGACTGCGAGCGCCACCGCTAACTTTCAGCATGTGCCGACTGACTGTGTCTTCCAGATGTGTGGACTCTTTGCTCCTTAACAGCCTTACTTAAGAGGCATTAGAAACCTCACACCCCGTCCCTGCTACGCATGGCGAGCGATGATGAAGCTTCGGTATTAAACACAGACACGTTGCTTTTGCACAAATCTCAGTTCAACTGTGCAGTGCAAGTTGTCCATACTGGTGGAAATCTAAATGTTTTTTTTTTTTTTTTTTTTTTTTTTTTAATTTAGTCACATAAATAGCTGTAATCGAGGTTATTGGAGTGCTGCATGCTGGTTATGCAAGGTGCCCCTTGCTTCTTGGTTGTGACATTTGATCACACATGTGCATTCATCACTGCTGAGTAATGTAGCAAATGTGATAATAGGGCCACAGCTTAAAAAGGTATGCACTCACTAATACACATATGCGTTTGTTCAACACATATAGGTAGCTGTGCACGCACGCACACACACAGTCACGGATAAGAACCTGCCCAGCAAGATGTACACCTTGCCCTTACTGTAAAAACACTCCTTAGAGAGCAGCTCAAGCCTATATGGCAGACATGCAGATAAAAACCTCATGTGTTGGTGTGTGTTCAGCTTTTGTACCGCCTGCCAGACCTTGTGCATAACATATAATACACCCCCTTTCAGGGGTAAATGGAGAGATTTTCTGACCGGGGCATTCACTCATTTTTTTTTTTTTTTTTTTTTTGTTGGAAAAATAGTGTGTGTTTGTCTTTGGGAGGAAAAGACTACCATTAGTATTTGTGAAAAGGAAAAGCGCTGGGGCTTGTTAGCTTGTCAGACAGGGGTAATCCTACTTACTACACTGTTGTTGTTCTCTTCCTCTTATCTTATTAGCGTCCCACTCTGATTGGGTGGGATTGTGGGAGAAGAAAATGAGGAGACGGCGTTTATGGCCGTATTTTCCTTTTTACGTGCTGCCTCACCACAGAGAGATATTGAAAGCCTTTCATGGTACACTTACAATTCCCCTTATTTCACCCACTTATTTGTCGTGAGCAATTACTTAAAGAAAGAAGCCTCGACACTGACAAACACATGAACAACATAGGCTGTTTTTATGTTTGCCTGCCAGTTAAATATAAATCTACAGCGGCCAAGGAACAATATCCAACAAAAAAAATGCATTATTGATACTTTCATACACAGTATACCACCCTGGCACATCCCATCTCTTTCCATTCATCCCGCCGATGTCAAAAGAAATCAAAATCACTGCCATGGTGATTTTTGTGCTCTGGTGATGTTCGAGCTGTTCATACATTGTAACACACATTCAAAAGTTGCATGATTTATTATTAGTATGAGGGGGGGAAAAAAAGTGAAGATGAGCTCACTGGCAAAATCAGTTGATTTTTTTTTTTTTTTTAGTGGGGACAAAATTTACATTTGAACTTCAAATTCAAAATATATGTAGTTTTTCCTCTCTTTTTTTCATGGGTGAAAGACAAACAAACACAAACAACAACACTGAGTCCATGAGAACATAGCACAGCTTTAACTCATGGAACATGTCCTGCTGTCCTGCAAAACAGGCAGAAAAAAAAAAAAAAAAACATTTCTGGTGTGTGTGTGTGTGTGTCTGGGATGAAAGAGGGCTTGCACTGTCATGTCCATAGATGGCATTGGAGGCAGGGAAGTTATCTGCTCAAGGTTAAGGGGCTACACTCTCCTCATATACTGGCATAAGTCAAACTTTTCCAAAAACCCCTCTCCTCTGTGTCTGTCTTTCCCAGAGCAGAACAGAGCAAGCCAAAATGAAATAAAGCCTAAGATGTTATCAGGGTGATTGGTGCCAGCGGAGCTTGTCTGGGCCTGTGGTCTGGCAGGGCAGCGCCGGCCCGTACCAGCGCTGGTGTGTGTGTGTGT